>NC_056524.1:151773011-151774419 GCF_019175285.1 Sceloporus undulatus | reverse complement strand
ACAGTTTTATTTTAAACAGTTGCAGCAATTCGCATTAGTTATAGGGGGAAATGTGTGCCTATGATTTCTTAGTGCTACAACCACATGTTAGGAGTTCTCTCAACACTGGAATTGTTAGGAATTTTAATAATCTTGTGTGATGATCTTGAGTATCACTAGACTGCTACTATTCCCAAGTCTTCACTCCCCAAGTGTCATGGTGTCATACATCTGCACTGCACAAATAATGCAGTTTGACACCACTTCAACTGCCATGGCTCAATGCTATGGAATTCTGGGATTTTTAGTTTTGTGAAGTAATTAGTCTTCTCTGACAGAGAGCTCTGGAGCCACAAAAAATTACAAATCCTAGGATGCCATGGCACTGAGTCATGGCAGATAACATGATGTCAAACTGCATTATTTCTGCAGTGTAAATGCAGACTTACGTAGAAGAAAAGCTCTGCTTTGCTGCTTTCTCCTTACCTACTGGAAAGGAGAATGAGGAGGTTACAGTGGGAAAAACCATGAAATGCTTCTGTTGTGCTTTTGCACAGTGGTTGCATGAAAGATTTCATGTGGATATGTCAGCCGGAAAACAAAATTGGACACAATGTATCTGTGGGAATGAGGGGAGGAAGAACATCACCAATATAGCCTGGAAAGAAAAACAGTGAGGGAGTGCATGACAGTAAAACATAAGCCCCAAAGAAGCAACTTCAGTCATAACAAATGTATATTGTCACTTTTATCTTGAAAAGGAAAAGTTGCTGGTAATGGTATGAGGGCACAATAACAGTTCTTGATGCCTTTGCATGTAGACTTATATCATGTAAATTGGAAATTTAAATCTGAAAGAAACAGTACAGTCTCTGGCACAGATACTGTCATGTTCACTCCATGTGAATTTGCCCACTGTCTGCATTCCCTCATGACTGGGGGGGGGGACAAAAATATAAACTTGATACTGGGACTGCTGTTGGGTATATGCATTGAATGCACCTCAGTGAAAGGTATGTGTATTTGGGGGGGGGCATCCATACAATGGATCCAGAGGGAACATTATTTCTATTTATAGCATCACATCCTTTTGGTAGAGATCTCTGCTTTGTGGGGATTACTCAAACACAAAGTTTAGTACATTCTGTGGATCTCTGTGGAACTGAAGAGACATTTGGAAAAATCTCATCAGACCCATATTGCACAGAAGAGTTTCAAAAAGTGGGGTACATATCAGCTGTTCTTTATTTTAAAGAAAAACCATATTGATCAGCTGAATTTGCACCTCTGCATCTAGACTAGATAATATAGTGTAGGAAATAGCTCTTACATGTTTGCTGCATTCAAAGCTCTGTAGTTTGCATTCTATATAGCTGCATTTGTCCATCTAGGCAAAAGGAGTGTGCTTGAAACTTTGACATCTGTTCAC
>NC_056524.1:151765026-151772986 GCF_019175285.1 Sceloporus undulatus | reverse complement strand
AGAAAAACCCTATGAATTTCATGAAGTTGGCATAACTCAACAGGTGACTGGAAGGCACGTTCACACACATAAAACTAGGGCCTGTTACAGACTGCCAAAATAAAGCTGCTTCGGGTCTCTTTGTGGGTATGCTATTTAAATGATGCATGGTCCTAAGAGTCCAGAGGTCGCGCCAAGCCACACTCCATTCCTAAGCACTGGATGGCAGCTTTGGTGCAGCTTCCGGATTCTTAGGGTGCATGCATCATTTAAACAGCATACCCACAAAGAGACCCGGAGCAGCTTTATTTTGGCAGTCTGTAACAGGCCAAGGTGTTATGTTCTGAACGCAATTTACAGGAATCCAGAATCTGGTTAGTTCCACATCAGTTAAATTCCAGTGGGAAATCTAGATTTCTGAATCAAAACAGGCATGGTTCTATGTGGGGAAGAAACATTTTTAAAAAGTTGGGCATAATTTCAGATTCCACGAATTCAACAGGGAGAGAGTTCGCTTTCTTCAATGAATTTCTCCAAATTTTAAAAAATTTGTATAAAAATGAGCAAACTGACTTTTCGCCTGTACCTAGGGATAGGCAAATTGCTTTGTCCAAATTTAATTTTTTTGGCTTTTTAATTAATGATTTTTTTTTTAAAAAAAGAACTGAAACAAACTTCTCCCACATTCCTAGTCTTCAGCACCAAACACATCTCCAACTGGAGGTAAATAGCAACCAGCCTACCACTTTCATCTCTCTTCTCTTTTTGCCCCCAGACCTTTATCCTCCATCCTGGAAGTGAACTTGGCTGGGAAGAAAAGCCCTGAACAGAAAGCAGTGTAGTGAAATAAGGGTGAAATATTACCATTTTGATATCACATTTTAAAAATATTTTAAATTAATTTTCAATGACTACGTAATAGGTGAATACAATTCAGCCATGCAATTACGCAATTAAAAGGTAAGTCACACCCTGAAGTTTATAAAAGTGCGCCTAATACTAAGTTTTGTTAACCTTTTAAATATTTATGCAAAGGAAGAGGAGAAGGAATAAGTTGCTCTTCCGGATTTAGTATCAGGAAAAATATATTGCTGTCTCCAGATGTATACATTAATGGCCCAGCCATGTCAATAAGCAATTCTCATAATTCTCTCCTCTTCATGGTGTGTGTGTGGTGTGTGTGTGAAGGAATTGGTTTGGTTCAGAGGGCTGTTTCTTCCTTGCTTGCTATAGAAACAAATGATAAGCATTGGAAACAGTAGAACCTTTCTTGGTACTCTCTTCTAATGTCCTGTTTTTAATTCTGGCTGTCTTAAGTCTCCGTTTTTCAAAAACCTTTCTTGTGCAATCTAAGAGGATTTAATGAGTTGCTGGGGTTCGTGTAAGTTAGGTAAAGGGGCGAAATACATGTGTGAAAGGTTTTGACTTACATAATCCTTGTCCAAACACAGATACCTCTCCAAGGCAGCAGCGAGAGGAGGGGGGGGAGAGGGAAGAAAGGCACAAGCAACATAGAGAAAACGGCAGCCTTATTTCTACTGCATCCACTAGGATAAAAAGCACAGCAAAATATTAGATAATGTAATTTTCAAAGGCAGGATTCTGCACTTGAGACTTATTTGAAAAAAATGAACATACCATATAGAAGTCAGAATTCAGAGATATAGCCATGTTAGTCTTCTAGCACTAAACTTTCCTAGCACTCTAGCACTGACTGCCATTGGTTTATATTGTTCTGCAGCTTCCAAGTAAGCAGGAAATATAGTGTGCCCATGTATGGCGTGGGTGCACTGTACATGAAAATGCAGCCATATGTTGCCATTCCCTTTCTTTTTTCCGTTGTTCCAACTGAGGCCCTGTCAGACTGGCCATTAAGGCCAGCCTGGGGGCGGAGTTGGGGCATTGTGTCCACATGCCGGACTCTGCCTTCCCCCAGGAGTCATGATGCCCATGATGCTCTGCTCATCATTTATGGGGAGGATTTACTCAGACTGTCTGTAATGTTGGCCTAGTACTGTTACACACACCCTAGCCATCCAGTCTATTTCTCAATAAATGGGGGGGGGGGGGGAACCTGGGTGAATCCATACATAGATCTCTTTTTAGTGAATAGTTTATTTGATTTTTATGGGTTTTATTTTCAGTTTTATTTTAAACAGTTGCAGCAATTCGCATAGTTATAGGGGAAAATGTGTTCCTATGATTTCTTAGTGCTACAACCACATGTTAGGAATTCTCTCAACACTGGAATTGTTAGGAATTTTAATAATCTTGTGTAGAGATCTTGAGTATGACTAGACTGCTACTATTCTCAAGTCTTCACTCCCCAAGTGTCATGGTGTCCGTACATCTGCACTGCACAAATAATGCAGTTTGACACCACTTCAACGGCCATGGCTCAATGCTATGGAGACTCGGGGATTTTTAGTTTTGTGAAGTAATTAGTCTTCCTCTGACAGAGAGCTCTGGGTCCACAAAATTACAAATCCTAGGATGCCATGGCACTGAGTCATGGCAGATAACATGATGTCAAACTGCATATTTTCTGCAGTGCAAAGGAATACTCAGAGGCAGTTTTGCCAGTTGCTTCCTCTGAAATATAGCTTAAAGCACTTGGTATTTGTTGACAATCTCTCTTCTAAGTACTAACCAGAGATGACTCTGCTCAGTCTCCAAGATTGGACAGCTAGCTGGTTTTATAGGCTGGTATAATTGTTTTTAACAGTCATTGCTGTATACAGTACCAGAGACATAGTTAAGCCCGTAAGAATAATTGTGTGTAGTTAAAAACAAGCCATGAGGAAGGAGGGAGCCAGTACCCTCCTTTACTTATCAGCGCTGTGCATGTGTGTAAGCAAGAGAAAGACAGTAGTAAGTGGACATAGAAACCTTTCTGCTTGGCTGCTTATTTATCAGAAGAAAACCAGTTTAAAACAGAGTTATATTTCTTATTGTTAGATTGTACAAGCCTCTCTTCATTTGCTGTCTTACACTACCCAGAAAGACACTTCACTGAGAAGACTCCTCGCTGCCCCTCCCACCATCCATGTGAAGATCAGCTTTCTGGTCAATGGATAATCTATAGCAAAGGGTTCCTGGCTGTGCAACTTGCAAGTCCTTCTCGGCATGCTTTTTATCAGTCACAAGTTCACATGTAGAGTTAACAGTTACTTGCTGCTTCTTTTTCAAAGACAGCTGCCTGTTTACTTACCATGAAAACCTATTTGGGAGATTTCCTAGTTGTCAAGGATCTGGGTTGGGGTGGGGAGGGTGGTTCAAAGTTCACAGAGCTTTTCATCTGTGACTCCTTTGAGGGACAGAGGACCCACTCCCGGCAGTATTCAGAGTACAGATACCAAATGAAAGTTCCTCTCTCTCTCTTTCTCTCTCTCTAAGTTTGTGCTTACACAAAGCTTCTTTGTGGTTTTTTAGGCCTGTCAGGCTTGTCAGGCGTGGTAAGAAAAAGTATATTGTTTCCAGCACTTGGATTCCTTTCCTTCTGACATCTGCCACTCTCTAAAGATGATAAATTCCTGCCTCATTAGCCAGGGGTGTGGGATTACAGCCTGACAACACATTAATCACCAGCTTCTGTGGCAGGCTGACTAGCAATAGGCATTGTTAACAAAACTTTTCTAATATGTCACTCTTCTCTATGACAGCCTGTAATCAATCATCATGATTGACAGTGCTGATAGATTACACTATTTATACTTTTTGTAATGAAAGATAGCGTTTCCACCTACTGTCATTTCTAGGCTAGCAATGGAGGGATTGCTGAATAGAAACAAACACAACAGCTCAGTCCTCCGCTCAGCATTTGTGAAGTTAAAAGTACGGCAGCATTGAAGGTCCTTTTGTGGCTGGCTTCATAGGAGAGCTATTGTTAGGTAACCTGGTTAAACCACCAGGCTTTTTGAACAGCAGCTCTCAAGCAGAGTGTCGCTTTACTGGTGACTTTGTCTAGCTTGCTGCCAGGCCAAGTTCAGGCAGGTAAGAGGAGCTGGAAAGTAATTTCTTTAACCCTCTTGCCCTGCCTCTCCCCCCATCCCCACACCCTTGAAATCTAGAGGAGATGGCAATCTAAACTGAGGTCCCCATTCTTTCTTAGTTATAAGAGAAAATTACAGCCACTTCTCCTTACAGTAGCATTCAACAAAAGTAATCACAGTTAACAAGCACATTGCAGTGGTAGAGGCAGGTATCAACAGTATGGATTAAACAGGACTCAGCTTTATTAAACACAGCATAACACAGTTAGCTGTTAAGTCCAGTACAGAGGGAATAATTGGTTACTCTGCCCAGCAAGATGAGTGTGGACAGCCGGCAGAGACATTCCCTTGGGACAGCACAGCTCATCCAAAAGCTGCACCTAAACAGTAATCTCAGCTTCCCTGTTAAGTGAAGTAAGAGAGACTGCATTGGTCACTCCTTGGCTTCACTGTCATAGCCAGTCCTCATTCAGTCACATGAGTATTGTGTCATCTTTTCATTCCTCAGGATGGCATCTTTGATTTTGGATACCTCCTTAAACCTCCTGTATTGCTTTAGGATGTCATTGTGGTCATTCATGAAATAATTAAATGAGTGAACAGTCAGTCAGCCAATAATAACCAATAGGTAAAAAGGTAAAGGTTTCCCCCTTTAACAAGGTTGTCAAGTCATGTCCAACTATAAGAGGCAGTTCTCATCTACATTATTAAGCCCAAGAGCCAGTGTTGTGAAAGATGACTGCATGGTCATTAATGACTGCATGCAATGCGGTTACCCTCCCACCAAAGTATTACTTATTTATGCTTTCAAACTGCTAGGTTGGCAGAAACTGGGACTAGTGACAGGAGCTCACTTCATCACGTGTGATGCTTGAGTCTCAAACTGCTGACCTGCTGAACTTGTGATCATCAGAGACAGCATCTTAACCACAAGGCCATCATGTCAATATTGCTCAGCCAAGAAAGAAAAAGTAAACAAGGGAAGCTCCCTCCTCCCACCACCACCCCCAAGAAAACATACTATATCAGTGTCAGACTTGGAAACAGCAACCATCCTGAGTCGAGTGGGCTCCATCCTACAAATGGAAGTGTAGGATGCTGCTTGTCAAATGTGTGGATTTCACTCCAACTCCACATTGCTAGTCTTGTAAAACCCAGGACCAAGCCTCTTGCCAAGCAAGTATTGGAGATATGTGTGCTTGTGATTCAAACCCCTCCAATAGTTGCCCCAACCAATCCAGCTCCAGCAATTTCTTCCGTCTATGGACACAATATTCCTGGTGAGGCCTGGCCAAAACAGAATAGAGTAGCATTATTATTTCCCTTGATCTAGATTCTAGACACTATACTTCTGCTGATGCAGCCTAGAATCACATTGGCTTTTTAAGCTGCTATATCACATTGTTCACTCATGTTCAACATGATTTATTAGAATTCCTAGATCCTTTTCACATGTACTGTTGTCAAGCCAGTGTCTTCTATCCTGTAACTGTGCATTTCATTTTTATTTTTATGTTTTGCCTACGTGTAATACCTTAGATTTCTCCATGTTGAAATTCATTTTTTTGCAACTGAAGGCACCACATGAATGGAATGGAGCAGTGTATTAATCAACCCTTTTCTTCTTGCCGTTCTAGTATGCAAAAGTTTTGCTAAAGATGAATCTGATTTCAGTGAATGGTAGTATTCATTAGCCCCAACTCCATTCCTGCTGGGAGGATACAGAGTGAGAATGACATGGCTGAGTGGTAGAAACACATTTGGCATGGGGCACTTTCTGCATCAGTCCAAACTGAATTTCCAGAGAGCCTGCCTGATTTCACCCCAGCATCCCAGGAAGTTGATGCTGCTACCTTCCTATTCTGCCATGTATTCAAATGCATTTTTTAGTTTTTATGATTTCAAATTTGGCATGCAGTTCCATGTCTTGGCAAACATTTCCCAGTCTCTAGCTTGAAAAATTAAAATCATGATCTTTCTGCAAAAAATACACTGTTTCAGGGCAAAAAGCTGTGTGTGGTTGCTTGATATTTATTTTCAAATCCAGGTTTTCTGCACAAAAGAAAAGTTCACATAAATTCCCAAATTCTGAAAAATCTCACCGTAATCAACAAACTGAAAATTTGGTAATCATGCTCTGATCTGTTAAGCTACTCTTTCTTATGGAGAATGAGAAAATTTGTGAATGTTCTTAGATTCCCTATTACACACACATAAAAAACATATACACATATACAGATCTTAAATCATAACTCTTAACCGACTTTAGCCAGAATATAGGAAGTAGCGTGGGGAGAGGAAACCCAAGTAGTACCAATTTTAATCTTCTAGAGAAGAGTTTCATTGTTGTAAGCATGATGAGTAATGAGAAACCTGACCATCTGATTAAGCCTTTCTATGTCACAGAACATGATTAGTAGGTGACAGAGACTGTAACAGTATCCAACCAAGGCTTGTTTCTTTCACAGCTCTGTTATATGATTAATGTCCCCAAGGCTATCTCTGGGTCAAGCAGAGGGGACCTGTCAGAACAGGTGGAAGTGACAAATTCAGCAGAAACCCCCCTCCCCACTCCTCTTCTTCCTCCACCTTCTTTTGCCTGGGAAATGCATAGATGAATGGCTGGGGGATTCCAGATGGGCTGCATGACCTTTCTGTGGCTCAGAACAGACTCAGAGAACATCATGGGAATGGGACCTAGTTGAGGGGAATTCTTCTGCAGATGTTTCATAGTTACAGAAGAATTATAGTACTGCCAAGCTGGGAATGGGGAAAGTGCACAACACATTTTCCTATCACCCATCAATTACACTTTCTGATATGCTACTAGAGATTGTACATTCTCTCTCTTTGTGTGTGTTTGTGTGTGTGTGTGTGTAGAAACTAGATTAAATGCCACACACTGTGCTTTATAACAGTGTGGGCCAGTTATTTGTTTCAGAACAGATAAGTTTGATAGCTGATTCTTCACTGTTTAGAAAGCTGAGGTCTGGTGATAGTTTAATCCATGTCATTTTTTCCTCCAGTGTTGTTCTGTTTAGATTAAGACATCTTTGGAATGTGCAAGTGTGTGTGCATGTGCGCATGCATGCGTGTGTGTGTGTGTGATACTTTTTATATGGTGCTAGAGACCAGCCTTATCTCAATCCTCTTTTACCTCATGAGTCATAGGTTCAAATGCAGCCATTGGATTGCCATCTGCTATTATTGCCTCCTGTCTTAAAACAATTAGTAATCTAGCCTTTTGAGAAAACAAGTTGCTGCCATTCCTTTAGTGCTGTAATGGTATTAATGAACTGGGTAACAAAGCAAAGTATTCTAATGCTAGCGGATCTTTATTTCTGGAATGATTCTGATGTGATAAGCTTGCGATGAAATTGATTCCCTTCATGATGTCTGTGTCCAAAGCAACTGTAAACATTCTAAGGATATAGACATCATGAAGGGAATCAATTTCATCGCAAGCTTATCATATCAGAATCATTCCAGAAATAAAGATCTGCTAGCATTAGAATACTTTGTTTTGTTACCCAGTTCATTAATACCATTACAGCACTAAAAGAATGGCAGCAACTTGTTTTCTCAAAAGGCTAGATTACTAATTGACACCATGAAGGGAATCAATTTCATCACAAGCTTATCACATCAGAATCATTCCAGGTTATTCAGATCATTATTTGCATTGACCAAAATTAATCAAATTTTAAAATCTCTGGGATTATATATATATATATATATCAGCATCCTTAATATTAATCAGTAGTGCTCCCTTGGGAATCTATTTTATAGTAAAACAATCTGCTGCTATGTAATGGCATATCAGAGCTATCAGGGCATCTTACAATTATTATTTTAAATTAGACAGTTTCCTGCCCTCAGGCTTACAATCTAAAAGACATGACACAAAAGGAGAAGGGAAGGGTGGTGGGGAAGGGGATGAGGTCCATGAGGTCTCCCTCTGATGCCTGGACCAAGGTAGGGGGACTAGA
>NC_056524.1:151744787-151765001 GCF_019175285.1 Sceloporus undulatus | reverse complement strand
ATAGAGGAGGGCTCTTCTTCTTCTTCAGGCTAGCCCTGGTGGAGCTGGCCAGCTATTCACTCCCTCACAGGCTGAAGGATGACAGTTTCATGGAGGGAGGGCTCTCTTTCTTCAGACTAGCCCTGATGCCAAGGCCTGCCTGTTCACTCCCTCACAGGCTGAAGGATGACAGTTTCATGGAGGGAGGCTCTCTTTCTTCAGACTATCCCTGATGGACCTGGGCCTGCCTGTTCACTCCCTCACAGGCCAAAACTTGCCAGAATTCCCCAGCCGTTTCCCAGAGAAATGTGGCCCCAATTTTCCCCTGAATTTGCTTTTTATCTAGTGGGTTGATTCTCTTCCCTTAGTGGATGGGCAGGTACCTTCCCATGTGGTCTCCGTTCATTATTTAGTGCCGCCACTGAGGTCAAAACGAGGCACCTAGAAACACTGTTGGCATGAGTGCCTCATTCTGACCTAGAGCAATTTACACCCCACAGCAGCACCAGGCCACTCAAGGACTGTGAGTGAAAAAGCAGCCCTACCATCACTGGATGAGAGCTGAAAACCTGCAGCAAAAGGTGAATTATAAAATGTGGGTTAGGAGAAAGAAGCCCCAGTTGAGTGAGGGCATTTGAGACAGCCTGGACCTGATTTGGAGCCCAGGAAGAACTCAGAGGGGGTTATAGACTGCCATATAGTACGCGCTCTGCGCATACTAGGGTTAGAAAGGGCCGTACTAGGGTTAGGAAGGGTCTTACCTTCCTCATGGCCCTTCTCCCTAGTACGCGCAGAGCGCACACTAATGGCGCGCCCAGCCACTGGGCGCCACATTGTATGTCGTGGACGCTGTGCGTCCAGACTGTCCCACGTGGATGACGCTGCGAGGCACACTCCTTTTCGCTGCGCCGGGAAGCCTCTGGTCTGGCGCTGGGGCTTCCCTCCGCAGCAATGGCGCCAGAGTAAAACATCCATGTAGTCAAAGCCTCCATTACAGCTTTGCAAGAGATATTATATGCAAAATATATGTTTCTAAAACTGGTCTGATTCCATAAATGTAGTTTATATGATAGAATGTACTTTGACTAGTAGAAAGGTCACTTGTTGGCCTTCAGAGCCCACAAAGATAAAAATGAGAATGGACTTCAGTGAATAGTGAATCGATTAGTTAATGCTTTTTAAAGTACAGACTGATAGACTGATGGTCTTAAAAGCACACACACACACCACTGGGAACTGTATATGTGCACAGTTGCTCTACTCATCTCTGAGAAAAGAAGAGAGAAAATAAACTTTTTGGTTGTAGTGGAAATCTACACAAAATTCAACTGAAAGCTCAAATGTTATCTGCTAATCTTCTAATTTCAGTGAAAGACTTGATAATGGTGACAGTTAATTGTGAAGCAGTTTGACTTGCTAGTGTCTATGTATGACTTTAACTCTGTGTAACTCTGTATAACTTTCCAAACTGTCATTATGTATAATTCTGACTGCTAAGTTTGAGCAGTAAATTAGAAAATGGGCCTGATATGAACTGTTTGTTAGAAACAAGAGAAGACATACTAGGAAGCCTCGGGAACAAGTTACATAACTCCAACCACGAAATCCAGACAAACATTTACTGTCTTTTAAAATGAGGTGATATCATACAACTTTCTGTCACTTAGGAGAGGCATTACAGAGGAAAACTGAGTTATTTCATGTAATAGTAGTAATGGGTCTAGGGTTGTGTAGGTGGGGAAGGATATTTATTTGTTTTCAGTGTTTAGGGCATTTTCTGTGCATTTTCAGACAAACTTGCCTGAAAATCACACCTTAAAAAAAAAAGTGGTGGGGAAGTGGAAAGGCTTTGGAGGATGTTGAGATACTTCAGGAACTACAAAGTAGGATCCAAGGCTGCTGTGGGCTATCGGACACACACTGGCAAACCCTGGCTAGTGCAATAAATGCTTTGCTTCGGCTAGGAAAACTTTAAAAAATACCATCTAGATTAGGAGTGAAACGACTGCCCCAATTGCTTAATTGTTGTAAGAGGACCCGAGTCTTTGCACGGGGGGAAGATGCTGAAGAAATAACAGTGGGTTGAATTATTTCAAGCTACTTAAAAATTCATAGGAAAGTTATTTCCCCCCCCCCCCAAATAAAACACCAAGTACAAATGTATGAGTCATTCTGAATCTACTTTTCATGGCTTCCTTTGGAGATACCTAGTACAGGTTCTATTCACATAAGGCCTTGCAGAGGGATGGTGTCTGATGCAGAAACCTTTCTGTTTCAATTCTCTCCATTTTTCTCCAATCCTGTCCTTTGTTCCCTTCAGATTGTGTGACTTCACTTTTAGTTTTACATGGAAATTTGTACAAAATATCTAAAGACAGTTTTCTAATTATACATGTTTATATGCAATTTTTCGAACGTATCTATAATATATGCATGTTCCCACCAACTGAAACACATTTATTATACACATATCATGGCTTTGTACATATTATATTTATCTGAAACTCACTGAACCTGGCACACTGTTCTTTGGAGGTGCAAAAACTGTACTTTGTTAGGAGTCATAAATCCATGAAATACAGTCGGCCCTTCTTAAACGCGGATTTTTATCACGGATTCAAGCATCCACGTTTGAAAATGTTCAAAAAAAAGTATAAATTTCAAATATATCAAACCTTGATGTTCCATTTTTATAAGGGACACCATTTTGCTATGTCATTATATTTAATGGGACTCAATATGATGGATTTTGTTATACACAAACTAAAAAGATGCATCTGTGTCTAAGGAAATCACAATTTTCCAATTGACTTTACTGATTCTATATATAGTGACACATACATAACCTATCACCAATAATAATCTTTCTCCAGCATTGCTATCTAAAGGATAATATTTCTCTTTACTCTTAAGCTTACAGGAGACCTGTAGGTCTCTATTAGTGATACAGCTATATCTGAGTAACTTTCCTGTGATCTCTTTTGGATCAGCCACAAGTTTTCTTCAGATGAGAGCACTTTTGCATTCAGCGAGCATGCTCATGTCCTTTGGCCCATGCCTCTGATGTTCACACATTCAACTGAATGTCCAATAGAGCATACTCAGTAGCTTCCAGTCAGTGGGACTGTGTTACAATTGGGTTCTCCCTGCATGTGTATGGCTCTGTTCCATGTGTTAGTTGTTATTGAAAAGGACAGGAGCCTAGACTAAAGGGGTCTGCCAGCAGTTTTGTTCACAGTTCAAAGAATATGTGACTGCTCTTTCAAGAGAGGCTACGTCTCATCTGATCAGGTTACAAAAAGTCTCCCTTAACTGAGAGTGAAAATTGTTAAAAGTACAAACAGACACTTCAACAAGCGCTGGAACATATTGCATTATTTCCTTATTTTTTCTTCTCAAGTAAAGAAAACACATTCTGGTAGATTCATATCCTCAGTCTTTGTGCTGCTCCTCCAGGGAGGGAAGGGTGGAAACGGAGCCTTTATGGGCCTGGGCATCCAGCTTGTCTCCCTCTGTAGATTCATTCTCTGTGTGTGTGTGTAGAGGAAGCCTATTGTATGTACATGTTAATTGCAATTTTTGACAATGTTATGAAACCTCAATGGCAGCTTTCATTGAAGGTTGTGATCCAATATGTACCTGTGGTAAGTACACAGAAAGGAAAAAATCTTGAGGTCAGGCTGCAAATTTGTTGCATAACTTCCTGAGAGATGTGTCTTCCCAGATTTAGAGCTGAACTTTGTTCTTTTTCTTGTCTTTTCTGTGGTAGTGTCAGCTCTTGCACCTCCTTCTAACCTTTCTCCAAAGGCCGCAGGGCAATAAGCCAATAATGAGCTTGGAATATATGTGAAGTTCCTGTAATGCAGCACGATTTTTCTTTCCTGGCTCTTTATTTCATCTTAATTGTCCCCGTAGGAAGTGATTCCTCCCCCCTAAACTTGTAGCTAACATCTGTTGGTATCCTGGGGTCAGTTCTGCACTGTCCTATGTTTGACATTTTGTAAAAGAGGAGGCATTTGTTCATATGACATTAGCTGCCTCTGTATCTCTCAGTGGTGCAGATGGCCTCTGAATAAAGACATCAAGCAATAGGCAAGATGACAAGCTGCAATTGTACTGGTGTCCTGTGCTTAAATGACTGGGAAACACAATCTTTCTTTTGCTGGAGAAAAAGTCCAGTGCCTGCTGCTTCATTCTAAAGCACTCTGAGCCCAATTTTTATTTATTTATTTATTTAAAATGAAACCTATTTCCCCCTCATTTTACAGATAGCCCACCTTGGGATGCTGGTCTGATTCTCCAAAATATTTGTTCTTCTTGATCCACTTTTCTTCTGTTCGGGTCACTGGGGACAAACGATTCACATTCCAATCATATTGATATTTACTTTAAACAGAGTGGATAAGAAATTAATTGCATTTACATTTCCAGGAGTAATGCCATTTTACATCTCTTACTGTATATTGCCAGTGGAATGGAAAACATCGTGCTTCAGAAATACATCATTTTTGAGACTGATCCTACATTTCATGAAACAAAGCTAGGGACAGATCCTGAGCAAACTTTCTTTTAAAAAGCATGAACTAAAAATGCATACATTTTAAAAATCAGCACACAAAAAAGATTACCAGTTTTGTAATACTGATGTAGAGCAAAGAAACCCAGAAAGATTGAGGGCCTTTTTACACCATACAAGATATTGCTATGATTCCATTTTTACTGCTCTGGCTGCATCATATGGATCCTGAGATTTGTAGCTTTTTGAGCAGTATTGATCTCTGGCTGATCTCTAGCTAGAAGATGCACTCCAGCAAGCCAATAGCTACTCTGGCTGAGGATACTGGTGTGTAAAATTTTCACACTCCGTTTGAGCAGTGAGCTGTTCATGTTGTCTGTACCTAATAGAACCTAATTATTGCTTTTCTTGAGAAGGGGTACTTCTATGGACTCTGGAGATGTGTGTGCCGGGGTGCGCCACAACAGGTGCATCCTAGGGGAGGTGACACTTCAACATCTCCCTTTTGGCAGAAACAGATTCTCTGCCTTTTTTAACACTGGACAGATGGTTTGGTAGGAGCAGAGAGGGCCCCAGTTTTTTTAAATAATTTTTTTAAAAATCTTTTTAAAATCACATCTTACCAAATTTTCACATTACCACATTAATTCTGTACGTGTATATGTTGTTTTTGTGGTGTTGGCTGTGCATATGATATTTAATTTAAGGTGTAACTTTATTTTTTGTGTTTTGTCACACATTCAATGATCAGGATTACGATTTATGAGCAACATTATACATACTAAGCTTCTGTGTGGTGTGTGGTGTGGCCAATGAGTGGGGTGAACCTGAGTTACCATCTGGTTATACCAACTCTTGTGATGCCTCTGGGTACTTCCAGCACCTTCAAGGACATGTTGAGACTGATTCTGAAGGAAACCCAAAAGATTGTGCAAACTATCACAAACTGCAAACCTTTCTTCATCTTTCTGCAACACCTGTCTAGGTTAGAAATAGAGAGCAGTATACTCAGTGAAGTTTTGGACACTTCCAGAAGGTGACAACCATTCCTCTGCCAAATGACATTATTTCTACAGGGTGGCATATGTTTGGCTCACTCTCATATATTTCTACCCTACATGAAAGTTTAGCATTTATAATGCAGTGTCAGTAGTATCCTAATGATGTCCAGCTTCATTCGTTTTTTCACCTGGTCTTATGCAGTAGTGAAGTTGTCTGGCGTCTATAAGAGATGAGATGAGGGTTAATATGCAACTAATTCCAGACAACTACAACACTTCTGGTTGTAGTATTCATGTGGTCTGACTGGGGTTTTGTGCTCCTCAGAGATAGGTACCTTGGGTCCCCCCCACCCCCCCCCCCCAGTTTCTTCATGGGATAACATCACATGGATTCTGGTATCAATGACTAAAAATGACTTTTATCCATTTGTTTGTACACCTACTAGAATCTCCCCTGGGAGACAGGTTTTTCTTATCATACTCACCCATGTTCTGGTTTAAATTGTTACAGTGAGTGTTATGCTGCAAACTGAAGCAGGTGAAAAAATACAGCAGCTAGATTTTTCAGTGGTGTTTGATTTGCTCCCAACAAAACCGAGAAAGTTACAAAACTAGAATATAGGATCAATGAGGCAAAGTGATGTTTTTGAACTGTAATGCTCTAAATGACTCAGGATTGGGGTATATGGGGGACTGCTTTTCCATATAAACATGTCTGTGAGTTAAGGCCAACAAATGAAGTTCTGCTCTGGCTTTGTCTATTATTTGATCTTGTTTACTTTGTACATACTGTTTAGTTTTTATTCCACTTTTCTCTCAGAACAAAGATCCAAGGCAACTCAGAACAAAAAAAATTAAAACAGATCCTTAAATAACAGTAAGGTAAAAACACACCAGTACAGTTGTTAGCATATAAAAAAAAATTAAATGAACTATAAATTAATATCCTTGTTATTTTGCTGCTACGTGCCTCCATGATAACTCCAACTTGTGACTATCGATCAAAAGGTTTTCTTGACAGATTATACAGAGGAGATTTGCCATTGCCTTTCTTCTCTAGGCTGAAAGAGTGTGACTTGCTCAAAGTCCCCAGTTCTAAACAACACTACGGATATGCGTTTGCCATCACTTCAAATTCCATCGCCTCTTGCTATGGGATTCTGGGATCTGCGCTTTGTGAGATATTTAGCCTTTCTGTATGAGAGCTCTGGTGCCACAATGAACTACAAGTCCCAGGATTCCTTAGGATGGAGCCATGAGGATTTCAATCCTGGTCTCCAAAGTCCTAGTCGAATACTCAGTTCTGTTAAACTGGCGAGAAAGCTTTGGTTGCTGTGTGATACAGGAATGTAATAAAATAACTTGTTAATACACATTTATATTAATGTTTATATTGTTAGATTTATAATATAATTATTATATATATTATAAATAACAATGAAAATAGATCATATTCTTCATACCTTAATGTTCTTCATTATAAAACCTTTTCTATTTTTGTTTGTCTGATGTTATGCTGTAGTTTGTTTTGGACTGGCCCTTGTGTATGTTTCAGATGTTTTTTAATTATAAATTATTTTAAAGTAGCCATAGTAGGCATTAATGGAAAGTCGGGTATGCCATTATAAATAACAGACACTCCAATGTATCATCACTGATCTCATCGCAACCTGGAAAGTATGACATGGCGGTTTCTTCTATTGCATGGAAGGTTGTTATGCCCATATCTCCACATGTAAGATTTGGCTCAGAGAGATGGTCTTTAAGGTGACCTAACTCATCACAGTGAAGTGAATAGGAACATTGTTCAGAGTTTACTGTGCAAAAGCTGTCTACATTTTAAGATACGAACTTCAAAATTGCAACTCTGCTACTGACCCACCATCTTGCTAGAACATCAGCTGCAGCTACTCTTCATATGTACATGGTTTATAGACAGCTGGTGTGTGTATGTGTAAGATAATCATGCTCTTGTTTCATCTGAAGAGTTAGATTAAAAACTATGATTAAGGCTGATTGCAAATTACTGTTTTGCTTGTAACACTAAGTCCATGATGAGTGATTAGAAGTAGGAGCTTCTTTTTTTACAAGACAGTCACCTTTTGAGTGTGCAACTGCAGTGGAGTATTGTTTTCCTCTCCAGGCACGTGTTCTTCCTCTAGATTTCATTTCTATTTAGCTTACCCGTGACTACTGAACAATTGTTATTTCCATTCTTGGCATTTTCACACATTACACTGGGTGAATACAGACATCCCAATGGTTGTACTGAAGGAGTCTAGCTAGTCGTGCTTATTGTATGCCCATATATTTTGTGTAGGGCTACAACTTAAAACCAGATACTACCTAGTCAGTCCAGGGGACAATATAAATGTCTGTGCTGTAGTAAGCTTATTGAGCTCAGTGGGCTTATCCCAAGAAAATAGTTATAGAATTGCAGCATTAATCTAACAATTAAATTTGCATATGAATACAATCCCTTTTCAAAGAAAATGTAATTGTACACGACGCACTAATGGTATGCATGTTTCTCAGTCTATAAAAAAAGAGAGTTGTGTTATGCATGTGTGCATGCTTTTGACTCTCCTGATAAAAGTAAAAAGGATAAAGATAGTTCTTGACATGAAGTCTAGTCATAAACCGACTGTAGGGGTGGTGTTCATCTCCATTAATAAGCCGAATCCACATTGTCCAAGATGACTCGGTGGTCATGTGGCCATCAGACTGACTGGAACGCTGGTTACCTTCCCACCAAAGTAGTACCTATTATTCTGTTTGCATTTGTGGGACTCGTGATGGGCTCACCCCATCATGCAGCACTGGGCCTTGAACTGCCAACGTCCAATCTTCCAATCGTCAGAATTGGCATTTTAACCCCTAAGCCACCATGGTTTAAAAAATAATCTTAAAATATGTAAAAGGGCTGTCTCGGCCTGCACTGTTTGGCTATCTGAGCTGGACTGCTGCCTTTTTAATCTAGAATAAATCTGTTTTCTGCATGTTGACAATGGTTTTCTACTGGTACAGTTTTAAGCATCTTGAATATTCTTGTATGGTTTTATAAAATCTGTTATGATCCTTGTATGCTCAGGCGAGTGTGAGTGTGTTATGTGTATGAAAGGAAAGAATCTGACCACGCGGAGAATTTTCTTTGTTCTCCTTATTAATCACTAGGCTGGACCCATACCACACACTACAAGAGGATAACAAATAAAGTGTACTTTGTTTAGGCAATAATGCCTGTGCTTTTTTTTAACGGATATTGAATTTTCACTCATACATTTTAAAATCCAATAAAAATGAATTTCTGATTTTGCATTTTTTTCTCAACAACTGTTGTGAGTTAAGATATACCAGTTTTTTTGCATTTTCTTCGTCTTTTTGCATTCCAAATAATTTTATTTTGCCAGAGTCTTCTCATTAGTGAATTCACCTCCATGCTGTTCGTTGTTAAGCACTGCAAATTAAGAACCAGTAGCAACTTAATTGTACATGTGAGAAGTTAGGTAACAAGTACTCTCTTCTGCATGCTTTTTTGCTCATGGACACCTTATCGCAATACAAATGTCATTAATTCAAGTTGTGTTTCAACACTTTCTGCTTTAATAGGGTTGTAGGGTTGTCTGCTTTGTACAACCGTGTGCGATAGGTTTAATTGAGTTATGAATGCACACAGAGTGCACTTTTTGTAAAATAGTGTTCCTTGTGGTATCTTTTACTTAGAAACAGTTCAGCAACAGTGTAATTATGTTTGAAACGATGCTGGTGATTTTTACTAACAAACAATCTATGTGATTGGGTCTTGCTATTTACACTTTTTAATCAGTTTCTTACCATTTAATTTGGACATCAGCTAGCTGTTTTATCATTGAGTAGTTGGCTTTGACTTGAGATCTATAGTACAAAATATGCAAAGAAATCTGATTTGTGCATATACTTTCTGCGAATGAGGGAACAGGCTCTCCAGTTGTAGGAGGCAAGTTGTGTCAACCAGCTGTTGCTGCATCTGCAGGGGTTTGGATTCTTCAACCTACGATTGGCTTCCAATTGCCTCTTGGAAGATCGGTCCAGTATGCCTTCTCACATCCGTATCTTCATTTCGGGAGCCCATTTACAAGAACTCTACCAGCAGCTCGCAAGAAAATCCAGAAAGTCATTAGTTGGCAGTTGAAAATCCTGGTGATGTCACACATTCATACTTTTTTTAAAGTAACTTATCTGTTTTTTTGGGGGCTATATTTTCTTTCCATTGGTAAACTTGTTCAAATTTTCCTTTTTTATTATTTTGTTGTTGTTGTTGACCCCCTTCTTCCATCTGTATCTGTTGACCTTTTCCTTCTTCCCACTTTCCCATTTCTTGTTCCTTATGATACGTCATTCGTTGCTCCTTAGGATTCTACTGTCATCATTCTTCTCTCCAGTTTTTTCACCTTCTTGCTCTTACTGAAACTGACTCACCACCCACTACCCAGCTTGTTTAGCTTATAGTTGTAAACTGCATAGAAACTGCTTAGTGCAGTATGAAGTGGTATATAAATGAATCTGCTATTATTATTGCTATCTTTCCCTAGAGAAAATGTCTTGCAGTATTTGCTAACAGGTTTCTTATATAAAATGCACTTTTATTTTATTCTGTGCATGGATATGAACTACAGAGTAATCTTCTTGCCACCTGGCATGCTTGGTTTAGTCCCCTTAGGTAATTTTTTCACTTACCATAGCCTCATTTCTTTTAAATGATAAACCAAACTAAATGTGACTATCTGTCTATGACAGTGGTTCCCAACCTGTGTGTCGGGACCCCTTTAGGGGTCGAATGACCCTTTTACAGGGGTCGCCAAAGACCATCAGAAAACACATATTTCCAATGTTAGTAATGAAAATAATTGTATGATTGGGGGTCACCACAACATGAGGAACTGTATTAAAGGATCGTGGCACTGAGAAGGTTGGGGACCACTGGTCTATGAGCTATCAGTTTTAAAAGCCAGTGGTTCTCTTGTACTCAAGAACCAGGGCAGTAATTATCCTCTTGCCCAGGAAAGAATTAGCTTATAAATAAAGAATCATGACTGAAAAAAACATTATATCATAGATGTTCAAAATTTTGGCCTTGATCTTAAAATATAGGGTTAGTAGATGCTTCTCCCTTTAATCCTGTCAAGAATAACAAAGTGTTAATCTTACTCCATCATACTGTCCAAGAGGCTTCACTTTTGAATATTGTATTACATTACATATTATAAGAACTAGAGAAGGACAATTGTATTAGTTTCACTTCCTACCTATTTAGATCCTTAAAATCTCAAATTCTTCCTTTCCCATTTATGTAGCAGTAATAAAATACAAATCAGTCAGCGGTAATAAAATGCAAATTAAAACAGTCTCTCAATTACAATGAGCAGAGTAATGAGTAATGATGTATTTTCCTGGTGGTGAAGGGACAACAAACAGGAACCAACTTCTTCTGTCTTATCAGAGAATTCCAAAGCTTGAGAGCAGTCATTGAGAAGGCCATTTTTTTTGTATCCCCACAATGCCTCTGGCAGTGATGGGACTTACAGAAGGGTTTCTCTTAGGGATCTTATTGGGCAGACTTGCATGGGAGAATGTAATCTTTCAAATAGCCTACTCATTGTTACAACCTGGCCAGGTTCAGGGTTGAATCCAGGAGTACATCCAAATGTGAACACAAGTTTTCATTGCTTTTCTCTTCAATCCAGCTAACCTCCAGCATCACAACTAGCTTGAGAAATTGGCATGCACTTGATGCAGACCCCTACTTATAATAAAGATGGTTAAGTTTGAAGGGCATGTTTTTCTCATGTCCCTGTAATGTTTCTCTCTGTCAATGTGTGTCTTTCAGACAGCAATGTCATGCTATCCCATAATATCCCTGTCCTTTGTAGATATGTGAAGAATTTGTACATGCTTCATTTTATAAGTTCCTCTCATCTTTCCCTCCATAAATATGTATATAATGCCAATAAGGAGGGCAAACCCATTGAAAGACATAAGGTGACGATTAATGCTCATAAAACATATTGAAACAGATTAAAATTTACTTAGTTTAATGAATACATGAAGAGGCCATATCATCAGATATTGAAAAGACACATAAAAGAGGTCTATTAATGTCTCTCAATTTGAATTTGCCTTGGAAACTGTGGAGTAATTGCTCATCCCATTTCTGCCAGATTAGCATATTTGCATTATAATACTGAAGCTTCTTCCCATGTGTACATTATCCAGTTGAGCTTATCATGAAGATTTTTATTTCCCATTCTCCCGAATCTCTGATACAATTATTTGAAAGAGCTGAGCAAACCATTATTCCTTTTTCCCCTGCAGTCCAGAAGACACATGAAGGAAATGGTAGAGGGAACAGAATGACAAAATGTATTCCTTTGCATACATTATTATGCAAGGTTTCCCAAAACGGAGATTCATCATTAGAAACCACAGATAACTATATATTGAAATAATCAATGCATGGAGGAGCTAATGAATAGTACCCTCTGGCTTCATCTCTAGCCTCTATGTTAGTCTTCTTTTCTGCAGAGTGCCTACACATGAAGCAGCTGATGTTTTGTAGTCACTACTCACCCGCACCAATCTGTATTTACAGATTGCATGAACAAAGAACTAAATGTACAAAGAACCAATCTGTGTGTGAGACTAATGCACTTAATTTTTTTTTTAAAAAAAAGTTTTATTAATAATAATTGCAGAGAGCTCAGTGCCTGTTTTTGTGGTGAAATGCAAACCATCACGTCAAACACTGCGGAAGTATCTCTGTTCTGTGAATGTGTAGGAAGCATAGGCTAAATAATTATTGGAAGGTTTTGGCTAAACAATTATTACGGTTTTAAAAAAACATATGCAACCAAATGCTATATTGTCCTTGCTTTTAGCTGGAAAATCATGCATCTTCCAGAATATTTTCTGTCTCTCATGGGAAAAAAAGTAACTTCTGGTACAAACAAACAAACAAAAACACTGGTACTTAACTGGTGTTTTTGCTATTTATCAGTTCATTTTTTCAAAAACACATAAAGTTGCCATAGGTTTACATAACTTCTAGTGTAAGTTCCCAGCTGGTTTATTGAATGCATAGATTTCTATGATTTACATGAATAAATTACACATTTTGTGAGCAAAACTAAACATGGTAGCTAAAGTCATGTTTTTAAAAATCATATTCAAAGTGGGTGGGGTGGTGGTTTTTCTCATCAAAAGTGGCACATTAGGTGAACACCCTCCTCTCTAGCCTTATATCCCTACTGCCTACAGCTCCAAGTACTTTCTAGAAGGATTGGTTGCTTCTGGAGCTAGGTTGAGGAAAGAAGAATATTGGCAACAAACTGTAGTGTAATAAGTTGTGTTGTCATATCTCAGAATTCCTGGCCAGCTATCTCTGGCCTTGTTGTTCTCACAAAACTCTGGCTCTGGAGGTAAACAGGAGGGCACCTGCTGGGAAAGGCTGTTCCAGTGGCCTTATTAGAGACATAGGCGCGTTACAGACCACCCCTTTGGTCTTTCCCCGCCGGATCGGGGCCTCAGCGGCCAGAACGGCAGCCGCTGAAGCCCTGATCCACCTTTCCGGGCGCCGGGGAAGCGGCAAAAGGCCTCCCCGGCAGCCGGGAAGGGGTGTCCTTGGGGTGGTGGGGAGGAGGAGAAAGGGCCGCTTGGCCCCTTTCTCCTTTGGTCCGCTGGGCGCAGCTGTCTGAAGGCTGCGCCCAGCGGACCAAACCAGGAGAGCTCCGAAACGGAGCTCCTTCCGGGGTTGTGGAAAGGGCGCCCTAGGTGCCCTGCTGCGACCCCAATACGTCACAACCGCGCCGCCTCTTTTAGAGGTGGCGCAGTCGTGACGTATCAATGGCGGCGGCCATGTGGAATGGCCACCGCCATTTTGTGCACGCAGAGTGCGCACTAGGGTTAGGGGGTGCGGAAGACCATCCTGTCCTAACCCTAGTACACCGCTGCGCGTACTTTTTAGCCGTCTGTAACGGGCCATAGACACCAACCTAATGTGAACAACCCACCTAAATGAAATATTAACTACATATAGAAACGGGAAAGCTTTGGATTTCCAGTGGTAGGGGTCATAGGGGAAAATAGCATGCCCCAAAGGAGCAGGTTGCTGCCACATGTTTGAGCACTGGATTGGGGCCATGGCAACCGCATGCCAGGGCCCTGATCCAGCCTTTTTCTGGGCCAAAAAGAAGCAGCAAAATGCTTTTTATTTTTGGCCCAGAAAAATGATGCCCTTGTTGCCGCTGCTCGTCTCTTCTCCATTTCTTTGGCACAGCATGTCTAAACACTGTGCTGAAGAAATGTCAGGATGCTGCCCGCTGCCTGATCAGGCATGGGGCATGCAGTCACCATACCTCCACTGCACCCCCATGCCACCCATTTTGGCTGGTCTGTACAGCCCCACAGATTCAAAAAGCCTTCGCCCTTGGACATAGTGGCTGGGACATCTGAGAGTAGAAGTACAAAATTTTGGGACAAGCACGGTTTCTCCATTCCTGGTCTACTCTGTTCTCCAGTTGGTATCCAGTGTTTCACACAGGTGTCCTTTCCAGTCTGATCTGGGTATACCACGGAGAGAATCTGAGAGCCCTTTCACACTGCCCAATTATAGCTGTTGGGTACTACTTTAACCGCCATGGCTGCAGTCGATGAAACCCATCCTTGCCACCAACGTGTTGTACAATTTACCAGAGTATTTTGAGAATTGAAATACTTGGATTCTGTCCATGAAACATTAGATCAAAGCCTATAGGTGGACACACACTAAGAATTAAATGCAAGGTGCCTTTGAAAAGATGTTCTAGTCAGGAATGTTTTATCAATATCAGAAAGTAGTGTAGAATTCCTGCCACACCCACCAAAAATCTTGGTTTTACCATACTATCCCACTTTAGCACCGAGGGGAAAACAAACAACTTCAATCAATGGTATGATTAGGCAGTTGGGAATCAGAAGACACTGCTGACCTATACCAGTCATCCAGAGAGATCTATTAGTATCCTGACTGCCTAGGTATGCCTGATCCATCTTCTGCCTACCTCTGGCCTACATAACATGCTGTTAAAGCTGTTTTCCAGTTCTGATCCTAATGTTCACCTTTTAAGGGATGTTTTCCTCTTAATCCCATCTGCACATGCAATGTTTTTTATTAGTTAAATTCCATCCCTCAAATTAAGCAGTTTTAAAAACAAACAAAAAACCCCGTTTCTTTATGTTTTGGTGGGACAGAGTAGGTCTTCTGTGTGCAACCTAAGCTGGAAAACATAAATCTCAAATAACATTCTTGGGAGAGCTTGCCTTCTTATATTTTACTATGTTGTTTGTCCTCCATTAATGGAAAGGTTGCAGAGTCTCCTTTAAGTTTTATGAGTCACCTCAACATTAACAAGAGGTCAGATGGCAAGTCCGCTGTCTGGAGATCACCTGTATTTGTAGAGCTGACTCATATTTTTTCTATAAATCATATAGAAATGCAATAGCCTATTATTAACACCTTGTAAAAATCAGAGGGCTTCATGATTGCTCTTTGTTGCTGCCATAGTGAGTTATTAGTTAATTTGGGACAAAAATATGTTGCTTTATCTGAATAAATAACATTGGAACACCAGGCTGTGTGCTTAAGAGGAAGTAGTGCTGAGACTTCAGCACACTTTCTAAAGACGACTGGTGCAACAGTGTTGCTCAGAATTGTGAGCAAAAACTGTGGTTGGCATCATAGCCCTGCCATGATGTCACTAAATAACATAGGTAAGCCATTATCCTAAGGGCCTCTCTTCCTGGAATGCTCATTGTGGAAATAACAGATACAGTTTTGTGTAGGTTGTCTGTTATCTTGCTAATTTCTAGCTCAACTTCTTTTGACGTGTGCGTGCATGTGTGTGTGTGTGTGTTAGAAATTTGGTTTTGATTACCGTATATACTCGACTATAAATCGACTTCACGTATAAGTCGAGGGCAGGTTTTGGAAGCAAAATTAGGGATTTTGATCTGACCCTTGGATAAATCAAGGGGAAAACTTAGGGACATGCAACAAAGGCCCTAAATGTTGAAGCAAAGGAAAACAATGCCAAAGGATCTACAAAATTATGGCAGACATAACTGTTTTGGCTCTCATTAGAGACTGGATGGAAAAGAGAATAGAGGGAAGTCAGTGCATCCAGGACAGATGGCACCCTTGCCTTTCATCAGGAGATGGTTCCCTTTTTAATAAGAGTTCAAGAATAGTATTTGTGTTGACCTGTGGATAAGTCGACCTAGGTTTTTAGGGTCAATTTCTTTGACTAAAATTTCTAGACTTATATATGTACAGTATACTTATACAGTAACTTTAATAACAGGTTTATTGAAAATATTGGTGAGCAACTAACATTTGAGTTGGACTACACAAAGACTTTAAAATATTGTCTTTATTATTATACATTGAGATGACTGCCTATTTCTTCTTTCATTATTGCCATGCTAGCAGTTATTTAGCACTTCTTCATGAAATATCTTTACAGGGAAACCAAAAGTACATTTGAATATATCATTGTTTATTTGGGGGATGATCTTCCTCTTTGGAGCAGGACCCTTTGTTTTACAAACAGATTTCTCAGATTTCACATATATGTGAGAGAAACCTGAGATATAGTAGGAGGCAAATTAAATCGACTGTAGCCTTGGAAAACAATTCCACCATTTAGTTTCCATAAATCAAAGATTTAATGTCATAATTAACATCTATCTTATTAGTAGATGGATTAGGTGTTAATAGACTAGTGGAAATAAATGAAGATCCTGCCAAAGACCCCTGGAAGAGTTAAATTTTGATTCTATATTTCAAGTTAATTGAGGAGACCAGATTCTGTCTCAAGAGGGGAACTATAAAGCTACTTTCCCAATTAAAATCCAAGTGCAGTTGTAGCAGTTGGCTGCCGAATAAGCCGAATGCCATCCAAGCTAAGAGATTATTCTCTGTGGCCATGACTTGGCAGATATTTGGCCATCTCATTACTTTCTGAAGTTATATAGAGCTCAAATAGGCCAGAGTGGGAATTTTCATACCTAATTTAGTAAACCCATAGTTAACAGTTTGACATGATTTCAATTATCAAGTCTCTAGATTCCAAATTTTAATACATGGGCATAAAAGTAATTTAGACCTGAAATAAATTTGTTAACCTTTCTGCTCTAAGACATTAGTGGAATATAAACACAGTAGATTAACAGAATGTGTTATTTATGCTTATGCAACTCTCTGGAAGGCTCTTTGCAAATCCAGGTTCAGTCTGAAGAATGAAATAGAGAAGTATTTGAAGAATTTCTAGTTTGAGAGTAAATGTTGCAAATAAAGTTCCTATTCAGGAAAGTATAATTATGTATTTTGCAACCAAAGAGATGGGTGTCAAAATATGAATTAATCTTTTCAGTGTGTCCACCAGAGATGTGAATTGATCCACAAATTTAATTTGTAGAGTACTGTGTGGGTGTTTGGATGTGTTTTCATGGATTCTGTTTTAAGCAATGGATTTTTATTAGTATCCATATAAACGTTCCAGTTTATGACAGCAAAAATAATCATCAGTAGGTATGAAAGAGCCACAGAATATTTCCTTGTCTTTCACTGTTTAGTTGGAGATGGTTAATGCTTTTTAGAAAAGGAAAGAAATTACAGTGAAGGGTGAATTATAAATCCAAGGACAGGAAAAGCCAAATTGCAGTAAGAATACCATAGTTTAAATCCAAGAAACTGACTATTGATGTATAATCTTTGTTGTTTCTCTCCAGAAAGTCTGTTTCACATGCCAAGGATTGAACATGGGACTCAGTACATGAAAACTACTTTGTGCCATGCGCTACCTATCTTCTTCTAAAGCCTGGTGTCATCATAATCTATTCTTTTTCCCCCCTTTACTCTTTTGTCATATTTTGAGTTCTCAGTTGTTTTATTTATTTTACTGACTTAATTATATTTGCATACTACCCTATACAGATAATTTTAAAATCTTATAATAAATAGATCCCAGTGTTTCTGTGGTCAGATAAGTGACCCAGTGCTCCTTCATACAAGCCTATTTATCAATTCATTATATATTAATAAATTAGGTATGAACATGTGAATTGCTTCCAGTGGAAAGTATTGCAAAGGAAGTAATGTGAAGTGGAAGTTCTATGAGTGACATTTGATCTGTGATGACTAAGGGGCAAAACAGACAGGTGGAGGGGGCAGCTTGAAGCTGTCCTTTCCAAAGATGGATTATGGCTGTGGCCCCAATCCACCTTGAAGCCACCCAAAAAAGGCATGGCAAAATCCCCATGCCAGCTTCAGGATGCTCTGATGGCATGTGGCATGTAAATGCTGTGCTGCTGGAGCATCCTGAAGATGCCCATGTTTGGACAGCTGGGCAGCTTCAAGATGTCTTGGGGGCATGTGGCATCTAAATGCCACACACTCCCAAACTGCCAGGAAGCTGGCTTTTAGAGCCTGTCTGTTCCGGTTCCAAGACAGCCCTCTTCCTTACCAATATCTTGCTTTAGCTTTGTTTCATGAAATAAAATGAATGTTTCGTGAATCCCATTTTTTGAAGGAAAGAAAAATATGAATTCAATCAATCAATCAATCAATCAATCAAAGAGTACGAAAGGGAATTCTCCTTATTTTAAATTAGTGATGTCAGAATATCTTGTTCACAGTTGTTTGAACCCCAACTGCATATTCTTCTTACTCTTGTTTTGTTTTTTATTGTGAACATCTGTTTTCTTCTTGTGTTGAAAATCACAGACATTTTAAAATACCCTTTCCCCCAAATGAACTTTTTTTGCACAATTTATCTACCGTAATACTTGATTATAAGCTGACCTCATGTATAAGTATGAGGCCAAAACTAAGGATTTTGATATGACCCATAGATAAGCCAAAGCTAAACTTAGGGGTATGTAACAGACAATCAAAAGAATGAAGCTAAGGTGAACAATGCCAAAGAACTTACAAAACTCTACCAGGCATAATGGTGCTCACACTACAGGCTAGATAGATGAGATAATAGGGGGGGTCAGTGCTTGCAGGACAGATTATACTCTTGCCTTTCACTACAGAATAGTCCCTTTTTAAAGTACAGTACTTACGCTGACCCAAGGATATGTCGACTCAAGTGTTTGGGGGCTACTAAATTACTAAAATTTTTAGACTTCTACATGAGTATATACAGTAATTTATGCAATTCCTCTCACTGACTAAAGTCTTTTTCTGTGTCTGTTTTTAACATTTGCATATTTTAACTGCTGTAGTAAACTTCAGACATTAACTGGTTCAGAGCTATACAAAAAACACCACTTCTTTTTACTACAACACCCAGAATCCCCCAGCCAGCTCAGTAACTGACCATGATTGTTGTGGGATTCTGGGAGATGTAATTAAAAAACTGTGAACAAGCCGTGACTCACCTCAAATGTTTGCTTGTGTTGGTAAATCACAAGCAAACATTTGTAGGTAACAATGATTTTTGTAGGTAACAATGAAAAAATGATAAATATTCTTTCCCCACTGGCAGTCATTCAAATGTTTGTGTACATCTTTTGAAGATCACCCAATTTTTCTTTGCATTTCAGAATTATTTTTGTGAAAATGGTATGAAGTGGGGTGTTTTTTTTCAGGAAACAAATATATTTTCCACAAAAACACCCCAATGCTTTTATGCAAAATTTTTTTTATTTTGCACAGAATACAAAGTTTTTGTGCAAAAAAAAATGTTTGGCCCCTTTCTCCTTTGGTCCGCTGGACGCAGCCGTCTGAAGGCTGCGCCCAGCGGACCAAATGAGGAAGGAGCTCCAAAATAGAGCTCCTTCCGGGGTTGCGGAAAGGGCGCCCTAGGCGCCCTGCCGCGACCCCAATACATCACAACTGCGCCGCCTCGTTTGGAGGTGGTGCGGTCGTGACGTATCAATGATGGCGGCCGTGTGGAACGGGTGCCGCCATTTTGTGCGCGCACAGCGCGCACTAGGGTTAGAGCAGTGCGGAAGCACCGCCCCGCCTTAACCCTAGTATGCGCTCTGCGCGTACTTTTAAGCCCGTGTGTAACGGGCCATAATATAATATAACTTACATATCTAATATCTAAGTTCATTGATGAGACAGATACTAACGGTGGAGAAATCAGTCAAGTTTGGTTTTAGTCACTTTTATTCTTTTCCTAAATTTCCTGGAGTTTGTCTTGGCTACAGTTTGTGGGTTAAGGAAGGAGAATATAAAAACAAACATTCACATACATTTTCATTCATGTTTTGTTTATGTTGATTTTGTGTACATTGAAAAAAACTTCTTAAATTAATAAAAAAGCATTTCTTTGTACACTTTGAGGACTTTTCAAGGTTTTTACTGTTAACCTGTCGAGTTTTTTGGTCCAGAAAAAGGGCCGTTTGAAGGAGCATGGTGGTGCTGTGGGCTGGAAAAATAGCCTGGGAGATGCACAGAGCTTTAGGCCACCCTCTTGCCTGCATGTGATTTACCAACACAAGCAGGACAAAGTTAATTTTCCAAGTACAATTGGGAAAGAGTCTAAAATATTAAATAATTTAAATATTTAAGACTATGTCCTATTACCTTAACTTATCCCAGGTCACAACAAAATTCTAATATGCAAGAAAACTGTTAAATTTTAAACTTTAATAAATATGTCTTCACCTCTCTAAAAGCAATCTTTCTGC
>NC_056524.1:151740959-151744687 GCF_019175285.1 Sceloporus undulatus | reverse complement strand
GCCTCCCAGCCTCTTTCTCCTTCTTTCCATGGTTATATTGCTGTATCAGCCTCATTCCATCCCCTTGAAATAGGCCTGGAAAATAAATGAGAGCATCGTGCCCCCCAAATAATAATAATAATAATAATAATAATAATAATAATAATATTCCTGCCAGTCCCCTGAATGTTTCCTTCAGTCCCTGACTTTCCAGCATCGCTGAGCATCCTAAAATCCAACAAAGTCAAATAAAATTAAAATTAAAATTAAAATTAAAATAAAAGTTACCACGTAAAGACAGCAAACAGAAGATTTTTAGGTGTGGATGATTTTCAGAGTCTCTATCTAAGAGATGCTAGAAACTGAGGGACTGAAAGGAAAGGTCGGCCTCTGAGGAAGGAGGCTCAAGTCTAGGAAAACTCTTTCTTTCTTTCTTTCTTTCTTTCTTTCTTTTTGTGAGTCTCAAAGGTGTCGCAAGATCCCTTTGCCTACTGTGTTTCCCATTATACCTCCTTGCAGTGTTTGGGCTGCATTCAAACATACAGACTAGTAAGTGTGGGTGAATTTCAGAATCCCTATCTATGTAATGCTAGAAACTGAAGGACTGTGATGAAGTTATGGACCAGCATGGGAGGAAGGAGGCTCAAGTGTAAGGAAAGCTCTTTGAGTCTCAAAGGTGCTTCAAGATCCCTTTGCATGCTGGTTTTCCAGACTTGACAGGGCTCCTGGGTTTTTGAATTCGTCCTCCTTGGCCTTCCCCAGTGTTTGGGCTTTTTCAGCTGCAGCAAAAGGATGGAGGGGGACCCTTTTCTAGGAGGTTTCTTCCTTCCCTGGGGGCTCACCTTCTTCCATCACAGCCTAGTCCTCTTCACTTGAAGGAAAGAAAAACCTGAATCGTTCTGTATTCCCTGGGGGGGGGGGGACTAGTCCCAAGGGCTTTAACTCTGGAAGAGTTTCCCCAAAGCCCTTTGGCTGCCAAGGCAAACAAAAAATTGGTTCTTTTGCATAAGCATCCTAACCATAACCATTGCATTTCCTTAGGATGCCTGGGGTGAGGCTACCACCATCACCCTCCCTGCACCCGGCCCTTTGCAAAGGGCAGATTCCCCTGGTGACCAAACCTAAACACATCGATAATTAATCATTAATAAATGAATCTAAATAAAGCCGAGAGAGAGAGAGAGAGAGAGAGAGAGAGAGAGAGAGAGAGAGAGAGAGAGATTCAGATTTGGCCACCTTTTCTCTCTATTTCTCATCCGCCTCAATTTTTCGTTTCGCATCATTCCTAAAAGAAGAGTCCTAGAGAACTTGAAAACTCGTTCTCTTTCGTTTTTGTTTTATTATAATTTCTTTGCAACATTTTACTTGGTGGTGATAATAATAATTTCATATATATATATATTATTATTATTAGGGAATACTTGCTATGGGCAAATATTGTCCAAGTATGTCCTCCCCCCAAAATTAAATTTTGGAAAGTCCCCCCTCGCACCCCCTCCTCCTACTTGTTGCCTTTTAGTATCAAAGGCCAGGCGATCCTGAGACAGACAGATCCAAGATTTGATTGACAGCTGGAGGGACAGCAAACAGCCTGAGAAGCACTGCTCCACCGAGGAAGCCCTCCTGCGGCTCTGTCTGCACCGAGAGGGACGAAAGCGGTTTCAGCCTCCTCAGGGCTGCCTCCCCAAAGGACCGGCCTCGGTTTAAACCGGGAATTGGGGATCAGCCCAGTTGCAATATGGTTCAGTTACCTCCAGCGCCGTCCAGTCCTCCATATCTGTTGGCTGCATCCGCACTGCAGAAATAACCCGGTTTGACACCGCTTTAACTTCTCTAGCTCAATGCTTTGCGATTTGTGCACAACAAACTGCAATCGCCCAGGATTTCATAGCAATTGGTACATGGAAGTTAAAGCAGTGTCAAGGCGGGTTATCGCTGCAGTGCAGATACAGGCTTACCGAGTAAAAGGGTTCATGGAGAACTATGGAGACGAAAGACCCATTGAGCTGAGTGGGATTTACCTCCAGGGAAGCGTTTATAGTTCCCTAATCTGGACCCAAAGGTAATAACCACCAGGTTTGGAAATTCTCCTGCGCAAAGCTCTGGTTGAAAAGACGAGGTTGGATCCAGGCTTCAACAAAAGATTTATTAGGAATCCAACAAGAAAGTGAAAGAAAGTCGCCTCTTTCCAGGAATGGGCATCCATCTCTTCTTCTGCAACTTGGAAAAGGATGTTCTGAGGGGAAGATTGGGGGTTCAAAAGGAAACAAAACCACCTTTCGTTCCCCGGAGCAATGGATTTTCTCCTTCCTCTCCAGGATGGATTTTCTCCCCCAAAAACCAAGATACTCTCATGAAGGGAGAAAGCCAGCGAGGTGTAGTGGCTTGCTGCTTGTTGTACTAGGGGTCCATCTAAGGCACACCTTCTCAGCCTCAGAGGAAGCCAGGGTGAACAAATCTAGCAAAAAAATAAATAAACATAAAATAAAGTAGGGTCGCCATAAATCGGAAATGGCTCGAAGGCACACAACAACAACAACAACAATCATATGGAGAATGTAGGCTTTGTCTTTGTTTTGGTTTAAGAAAGCAACACATTAAATCGTATTTGCTGTCCACTGCCCTCCAGCCGACTTCCACTTAGGCGACCCTACCAAATCCCAGCGATCCTGCTCAGGTCTTGCAAACTCAAAACACTATTACTCCCACAATCAAGTTCTACAAGAAGAGCATATAAGCAGCCTATTCCTCACCCTTTTGACCCCTCTTCTGTCTCCAGATTTGTAGCATCGCAGAGAGACATTGACATCGCAAAGGGACACTGAAAGCCCGTCCCCACCTTAAAACTCTTACACTTCTTACATCCCTTGTGTTTGCAATCCCAACTGCAATTTTTTACATTTCTGAGATGCAATTCTCTCCAATTTAGGGAGAAAAATCATGGAAGGGGGCTCAGAATTTTTATTTCTGGGGCGACGATGTCCTCCTTTTGCCTCCTAACTCTCTCTACAGTCCTATCTGTCCAGAGTCCTTGTCCATTTCACTGTTACCAATTAAAGTGTTTTTGGTTTCAAAAGATCCCAGTGGAAATACCTATAAAGATAAACCCCAGACAAACAAGAGCAACATCCTGCCAGCCAAAAAGGAGGGCAACCCATACTCTTGCCCCTGCCCTTTAAACTCCTTCCAGGGCGATTTCTTGGGCATGAAGCCATTTGGGGGGGGGGGCTTCGCTAAGGTCTCCTTTGGCCTCCCTCCTCTTTATTTCCCTTCGCTGAAGGAAACCTATTTCTCAGGTTATATGATTTCTGAAGGCAACCCTATTTCTCAGGCTATATGATTTCTCAGTCAATGGGCTCCTGAAGGATGCCACAAAGCATGCCCTTCACAGTACGGAGCAGGAGCCCATGGACTAAAATAAACTGTAGATAGTGGGGGGTTTTGTGGGGTTTTTCGGGCTCTGTGGCCATAATGTTCTGGAAGAGTTTCTTCCTGACGTTTCGCCTGCATCTGTGGCTACTGGCATCTTCAGAGTTGCAGATCGCCTGAGAAATAGGTTGCCTTCAAGGATACATCGGAGTAAGCAGACCCTGGAGTAAGCAAACCCGGGTTGAAATCCGAGGGAACGAGAGGGAGCCCTCCACCGGTTCCTTTCTTTAAATAATAATAATAATAATAATAATAATAATAATAATAATAATAGGATTTCGGTCTTGTTTGGTCCTGGTTGCTTTCCTCCTCCTTTTTTC
>NC_056524.1:151723676-151740859 GCF_019175285.1 Sceloporus undulatus | reverse complement strand
AAAGCCACATTTTTCCAGGTATAATCATGGTTTAAAAGCCATGTGTAATAATCTCCTAGTAGGACTAGAAAAGAATCCTTACTAAAAAACCACAAGCAGTATGAAAAAAACAAGACAATATGGAGTAATGTTCTTATTCAGTAGAAGACAACTGCCAATGGTCATTGAGATCCCTATCATTTGCAGAACAGCATGTCTAGAGCCAGCTCTCAAGGCAAATGTGAAAAAGCTTCTGTACTTTACTATGACTAAGGGGCTCTCCAGCCAGCCCTGAAAGGATGGGCTGGAGGTGTCTATTTTTCCTCTGGAGGGATGCCGAAGCAGCCAAAAAGAGCCCAGAAAAAACAGATTCTTTTTGTCGCACACGGACAATGTCATCAATTTGACATTGGCGCACTGTGGCACGTCAATGACACAAGGGCGGCACCTGGACGTGCGGACACTGTGCCGCACTTGCATCATCATGGCAGCCCCCATGTGGACGGGAGGCTGCCATGATACTGGCATCCGTACGGACTAGGATTCCAGAGCGTGTGGTTGCTGTGCGCTCCAGAACCCTAGGATCAGTGCCGGCACACCACTTCTCACCTGCCTGTATGGGGCCTAAGCCTACATCTGGAACAACTGCTTCCTTCCCCCTAAAAACTACCATCATGAATGCTGGGAAATATTCTTTTCCCTGTTAGCATAGTATTAATACCAATAATCATATGGTAATAAGAACAAGAACTAGTTTGTGAAAGTAATCTAATTCATCAGTAAACATTTCTTGTTTGTATGAGAGTGGGGGCGATGTATATTTATTGATGATCAGATTTTGCTTTCAAGAAATGTGCTGGCCCATATCAGCCCATAGATGTAGCAAAATGAGAAGATTCCAGTATTGTGTGTGTATTTCTTGATCTATTAAAAGATTGAGTGCATAACACTGTAAAAAATGCCTATCTTCTTGTATGCCACTATATGCAAACATTGAAAATGGATATTTTAAAGTAACGGAATTGTGACTATCACAGCAGTGTGTAGAAAAATTATTACATTTGTTACTACAAAAGTCGCTTAAATAAAAATCTTCCAGCTGTTACAGCAGATCACTGGAATTGTGGTAATTTTCTCAGGAAGATATTCCTTTTTTGTGTGTGGGAACTTGCTGCAATTAAGGGATTATCCCCCTTTATAATGCCACGATTTAGAACACTTTCTTTTAAGTTGCACCCAATTGGTGCATCACAGTCAGCTCCCTTTATTCAATTTTGCAGTAGGCAGCACACAGTGGAACCAGCAATTCGACCCCACAAATACTTATGCCTCCAACCCTGAGCACATAAAGCAATTTTTTAAAAAAAGGATGCAGTGGAACAAATCTTTAATAGAACTTTTGAAAGCTAAAAATACAGCAGAAACTGTATGAGGCAAGACAAGAGTGTTACTATTTGGAGCTAAAAATAATCAGAAAAGAAAATTACCAGGGAGCATGTTTTCTATAATATTTAGCCTGTTGTGTTATTTGTAAGGTAACATCGTGAACGTGTTATTGTTGTAACCGAAGTTAGATGGGGCCAAGGAAAAGAGTAAAACCAGACATAACAGCATCGTTCCTCAACACAGATGAATACAGGAGAGTGCATGAAATGCAAAAATTTGGACCCTAGCAGGCAGGCTATATGTGTAAATTTGGACATTTTAACTCCCTTACTAGAAAGGACATTTCAACACCCCTACAATTTTTATTAGGATTTACAAACTATAATGTTCTGGTATACTGTTACAATATGTTTTTTAAAAAATCACTGAAGAAGTGCTATTAGAGTTTGTATGACACTGGTTAATATTCAGTAGTATTGACCAGTGTCATACAAACTCTCCTTGGGCAAAATCTTAACTAGGCTGAAACTTCGGCTACTGCAGTTGCTCAAATTTAAGCATGTACATTTTTGTCTTTAAATGTTCCCATATGTTGTCTAAGGAACATGGAGGGGAATTTTGCCACATCTTTGGTCATCCATGCCCAGACATCACCACTTGTATGGTTTTTCCTTTTTTAAAAGGCTTCTCCTGGGCCTAAAAGAGTAGCCAAAAAGGGGTGGCCAAAAAGTGACAAAAATGTTCCCAGTGAATCCTATGTGGCCAATGGGGTCATGTATTTTCCCACGCTTGCTTTAACGTTTTGCTATGATATGTTTGGATCACATTTCAAGAAAAGAATCTTTCTTCTTGTACTCTGCAAAGTGCTGTGCACATGGCTGGTGCTGTAGAAATATCACCAGTGCTGTCAGCCTTTATCTTTCCTGCAGGAAACACTAGCGGGAAGGATAACAGAACAGGTATAGCAAGCTCAAAAGTAACCCCAAAAGTGTCTTGGAAGAAAGAGTTGTCGGCTACAACCATTTGAAAAGGTGGTGCAGCAGGCACACACACATACCCTCTGGCATACATGGAAAATAACATTTGATACAAGCTAACCTCTCCAAATCTGGGGTCCTCCAGATGTACATATTAGAACACAATTCCATATTGGCTGGAGATAATGAAGAGTAGTCATAGAATATGTATGGAAGTGATACCTGCACCATGTGATGCACATTGAAAACTAGCTCTTCAAGAGGAGATCCTGAAAAACTAGTGCAGTGTTGCTTGCCAAGAGCCTGCCCCATACAAGAGGGACAGTGGTATGTCTTTTATTTTTTAATTTTTAAAAATAATTTTGTTATTATTAATATCAACTGCAACCTCTTTGTCTAGATTTTCCTGAAAAAAGAAATTCAACTGTTCTTTTGCCTTTTTCATTATATTCTCATTCTTTAACAGAGTTTCATTTAACCTCCATCGAAATTCCTTACTCTCCAATTTCATCATCAAGGAGAGTGGATTATGATCTGACCATATTTTTGTTAATACCTCCATATACTACAATGACAATCTATTTGCAGCGCTTTATAAATAAAGGTTACTACTAACTACTATCAATCATCTTGAAAAAGCTATTTCCTTCATTTATTTTTTACTTCTTTTCCAGCCAGTCTATCAATTTGTGGGTCTATTACCTCATTCCAATCTCCCATGGTGATTAATGACTCACGATTCAAATCCTCCAATTTTTGTAATAATTGTGTATAAAATTTCTCCTTTATTTTCCAATGGTTCATAAATTCCAACAATTAATTTTTTTTCTCCCACCAATACTATTTCCATGACAACAAAATGGCCATCAGGATCAGATAATATCTCTTTGGACTCTATTTTAGAATTAACATACATAACAACACCTTTTTTCTTATTTTTTGTGGCAGAAACATATTCATTCCTTAAATTTTGACATCCTTTCTTTTCATATGTTTTTCCTGCAAACAAATCACTTCAAATGTTAATTTATGAAGATAGTGGTGTGTGTGTGTGTGTGTGTGTGTGTGTGTGTGTGTATATATATATAATCTTTTATGGGGTGTATTAAGTCCTTTCATGTTCCAAGAAGTTTATATTATTCAACATCTCCCTCCCCAGATAAAGCTATTTACACCAATTATATCTCTTCTAATTCTCTATCTTCTGAGGTTTTTCTTCTCTATCCAGATATTCATCATCCAGATCTTCCAAAATTTCCTCTTCAACTGTTTCTGGCTCTTTCCATGTCCTCCAGTTCTCATCTTCTTTGTTACCTTTATCCTTATTTCTCATTTCTTCTCCTAATTCATTTTCTCCTCCCTTGGGTTCTGTGTTTTTCTTGTTCTTGCTTTCTTTCTTTTTTCCTCCAGTTCCCAGAACCTCTTTGCATCACTTATTGTCTTTATTACTATTCTTTGTTTTCTAAACTAAAATGTCAAACCTTCTGGTTGACCCCATCTATATGATATATTTTCATGTCTAAGGCCCTGTGCAGACCGGCCATTAAAGCCGGCCTGGTGGTGGAGTCAGGACATCACATCCAATGACACACTCTTTGACTCTGCCCCCAAGGTGCCATTGTGTTGAATGCCACTCCATACAACATGCAGCATCACAGCACTCCTCTGGCACTGTATCCACACGACACAGCACCAAAAGAGAGCCTTCAAGCCACAGCACTGCAGCTATTGCACCCTTTCCAGGGCACCAAAAAGAATCACTTTTTGCAGCTCCTTTTTGTACCCTGGAAAAGCTGGATTGGGACGGCAGTGTGTGATTGCTGCTACTCTCATCTGGTGTTCCTGAAGGCAGGTGCAGGCTGCCCCTTAGGAGTGGTCTGCCCAGCCTCTAAAATATGTTGTCAAAAATGCATAATCCTTCCTTCCCCTCAAAAGTCTTGCTGGGGCATCTTTAAATAATTGATGTTCCTATCCATCAATTTCAAAGGGAGTCTCATTATGTTTTTTCAAAAGTAGGTCACATATTTGCTTCCTCACAAAATAAATTACAATATCTCATGGAAGATTTCTTTGTTTTGCTATTGGAGAATCCAGGAGGAACATTCTATCAATTTCAAATTCAAATTGTTGACTTTCTTTTTCAAAAATCTGGCCAATTTTGGTATTAAAGTTTCCATTAAATTTTCTTCTTTTTTATGGGATGCCTCTTATTTTAATGCATTTATCTCTTAATTTCTACTCCCAGACCACTCTTCATCTAAATCATGTTCTCTCTCTTTTCTTATATCTTCCAGTTCTTCCCCCAAATCTATCACTCCTTAATTCCAGATTATCATTTGTTTATTAATCGTTGATAGTTCTGATGCCAACTTTTCCACCATCTGATTTATGTCCTTCAGTTCAGCCCTTATCTCCTATGTTATCGCTGTTTTAAAGTCCTTCATTTCTTGTCTTACCCCAATTCTCAGTTTCCGTATTTCTTCCACTATAATTTGATTTGGATCTATCTTCTTTTGCTGATCAAGAGAAGGTCTTCTTGGCAGTTGAGTTTGGGATTGCACCTTGGCTAGATTGCATGTTTTTTCTTTTGTTTTTTATTAATTTAATATACTAAATTGTTATAAACTTTCATGCATTAATCTTCACTTTCACTTACACTTCTATATGTTATTATATATTTGATAAATTAATTTTGTGACTTTATCCAAATCAGCTTATTTGCTCTAATACTTACAATATTTCTTAACTGCTTAGCTTAGTTCCCCCCTTGCCAAAGATCCCCCCAAACTCAACTATCAGTCAGAATATAGTAACAAAGAAATGATCAAGATACTAATTCCCTTTTCCCACCAATAACTTCACATAAAGAAAATTACTCCATAGATATAACAATATATAAAGAACAAAGCTGCAAGAACCAGATGAAAAGAAACAGCTTATGCAAAATATTATTAGAGTCCTCTTTTATCTTCTTTTGCTTTTTTCACTTATCTACTTTTTTCTTTTTTAATTCTTTACTTTACCTTAATCTCTTGTTGAGTCTCTGCTTCCAAACCTAAATTACATCACAGTCCAATTCCTTTTATTTTAGTTCCTTGCCTACAAGTCCCAGAAGTCAGCTGGTTTCCAGTCCACAATTACTTCCTTTTATGGGTTAGGAGCTGTGGCGATTTGAGGCTTAAAAAGTTCAAGTACCAGCAGCCTTTGCATTATTCTTACTTCTGCTCTTCCAGTCTCACACAGATCCTCTGTCTTCCCTTCTTCTCCCAGAGTGCCATCACTGTCATCTTTATTCTCATCTTCATATCCTTGCACCTGTCATTTCCTTCACACTTCTCACCACAGGATTGTGCCCTTCCCTATCTGGATCTTCTGCTCAGTCCTCTGATTTACTCTCCTTCACTACTCATCTCTCCTCCCCTGCAGACTGTGTCCCCCAGATCACTTAAGTGACATCATCTCTCCACTCCCACACATGTCCTGTCTTGCTGGCCCAGAGGTAGGTTTAACTCTATATTGCTCTAAAATCTCTTAATTCAACTCCCAACTTCCCTTCAGCACAATAATTCTTTTGTCTCTACCACATGGAGTTTCCCCCCCAAAAAAACCTAATAAAATTTAGATTTAACAGTCTCCCCCAGTTAATTAATTTAAATGATCTTAGATTTTAAATCTTAGTTGCCTTTCTTTGGCTTTTAATTGCTTATGTACCCATATATTTTTTAAAGAAATCAGGTCTTTTAGTTGCTGTGGAAAGTCTTCTCTTTTTAGTCTGTTCCTTTCATTGTTTCAATAAACTCTACATATGAGGCAATGTGCTGAAGTTATTTGGCCATGAAAGAGTCACAATGACAAAAGCAAAAATCTCAACAACACTAAGGCCTGTTACAGACAGCCAAAATAAAGCTGCTTCAAGTTACAGTGGAGGTATGGTGTTTCAATGATGCATGCGTCCTAAGAGTCCAGAAGCCACACCAAAGCCACACACTGCGTCTGAGCAGTTGTCCACCATACAGAAAACGCAGTAACCATGGAAAACCCACATGTAACCTCTAACAAAAGAAACAAACAAAAGCTTTGTTCTATGGTTAACCAGAAATCTAATAATCTGTACAGCAGGTCTAGCACTCCATACTTCTAGATATAGAAGATCCAATCAAGAGGTGTATAAGTGATGCTTCATTACATGAGGCATTGAAGGAGCTGGGTGCTTACACTCTCAGAAGCAGCTTATACCAGCTGAATAGAAAGTGAAGGCACCATTCATGCATGTTATATAGAGCTTGTACCCGGTAATTCAATTACACGTACAACCAATTCTGTACAATGGACCTTGTTATACGCTGGGTTGGTTCCAAGATCCCTGTGGATAACCAAATCCGTGGATGCTCAAGTCCCATTAAATATGACATAGCAAATGGTGTCCCTTATAAAAAATGGAAATCAAGGTTTGATATTGAATTATACTTTTCTGAACATTCTAAATTGTGGATGCTTGAATCCGTTTATAAAAAAAATCCATGTATAAGAAGGGCCGACTGTACTACCTCACTTTTTGGCAAAATGGCAACCTTTAGAGTCAAGATGCTGGGGATCATTTTAAATGGTTGCATGATGACTCTCTTATTAAGAAGTGATTCAAGCATCTGTGTGAATCTTTAGACACTGAATCTTTCCAAGACCATCTGAGGAGCTAGTGAAAATACTGCAGTGATGTAATCTTAAGTGGACATGAAAACTCCATCTGTGCTGTCTGAATTCTGATGGCTGTTGCACTACACACATCATCAAATTCAGGTGTGAATCTTGTGACAGATGAGAATAACTGTTGATGATCTTATAGAAAGTTTTCTAGTCAAAACACATTGGACTACAGCATCTCATCTCCACAAAAAAATCTCCTGGCAATTTCTCAAGTTCTTCTCTAGTAGATCACCTCCTCCTACATAAGGAGCAAACAGGTGTAGTGAAAAAGCCGGGGGGGGGCATAAGGTCTATCATTCAGCTGACACTCTAAGTCTTATCAGAAATAGAGTTTTTGTGGGTTTTCAGGCTATGTGGCCACCTTCTAGAAGAGTTTATTCCGACGTTTCACACATCTGTGGCTGGCATCTTCTATGGATGCCGGTTCATGAAGCCTTCGACGTCACATCTGATCAGAAATTTTATCATGTGGACAGTAACTCAGGCCCTGAGCTTAATGTGTTTCACGCCATAAAACCAGAGTCTCAGCTTTGGTGGAATTTGGTAATTGTTCAACAAAAATATTCCTTTGCTACCTATGTACAAACAGGAAATATATGTTTTGTTGGGGGGAAATCAAGAAAATGCTACACTTTTAATGCACATTTAGTTTAATCTTACTTTACATAATGAAATTAGCAATGAAACATGCTGAGCATTAAAGGGAAACAACCTGACTATAGCTAGTCATTTATGTGCAATATTTTTATATAGTTGAGAAGACTAATCTGAAATTAAAGTGCAAGCTGATTGAAAACAAATAATAAAATAGAATAAGAATATAGGCATAATAGACTGAGTTAGTGCCCTCAGTTCTGGGTTATTTCTCTTCCGCGTTATGATTACTCTAAATCTTGTCATGACTTTAATTCACTACCATCAGAGTTTTTTTGTTATCTTAAAGCTACTATGTCTATCTGAATGAAGAGTAAAGTAGAAACATTTTAATGCGATGGAATCAGTTTTTCCAACCAACCTAATTTAAAAGGAGGGAAGTTTTGTCAAGGGGACATGATTGCTTTTCAGATCATTTGAAAAGCATAAAAAAATGTAGAAATAAAAAAATAAAATAATTTGTCATCCTGAAATGCTTGGAGGTAGATGTGGTTTGCTGCACCCTTTTTGTCTGTAAGCATGGTGATTTGCGAAGCTACACCCACACAGCACACTAACCCTAGGGCATTCCAGTCACAAACACACTTTGATCTCCTGTTGCTTGGATTTTTTCTCTCAAAGGGCTCTACCTTCTTGACAATCCCAGAGGGGAAAAACACGGCAGCAAATCTTTCCCCCTCTACTGCTGCAAATGCATGCTCCATGCTTGCTGTTAGCTCAACCTTGCACCATTATTCCACAAGCTTGTGTGTCTTAAGACAACAGCCTCGGGATTTCCAACTAAAGCAGGGGAAAGGAAAACTAAGCAAATTATATGGCAAGAAAACAACGCATAAGAGGCCTATATTGGTCTAGCATTCTCTTTCCAAAACTGTGATAATATGGGCCGGGAGAGTATTAGCCATATTATTGAGATTACTCACAGACAGAGCTGTGCAACTATGGTTAGATTTTTTGGTAAAGCCCAGGAAAGCGAAATATTTCTAATACCACAAACATTCACTTTTGTATATTTTCTTAGTCACAAAAGTACTCTGCAGCTGCTTCAATTTTGTTTTCTTTGGAAGTTACTCTTCCTAGGCAGATGAATGAACTACTACATAGTAATCATAGTAATGGATAGCCAATTGGATTTTTAGTAATGTGAAGATTTCATGACAGACAAGTGAGAGAAATGGGGAGAAAGAGAGTAAATGAGAACAAAATGAAAGAAAAAGGAAACATTTTCCCAAGTACTACTGGAAAGTCACCAAAACAGAAGTTTTGTTTTGTTTTGGCACTATTGAAAACTTTTGTTTTTTAAAAAATGAAATGAAAGTTTGTAGTTTCACCATAGTCATACATTAGCAGTAAACCAGAGCACAATTATTTCTAGCAACTAGCCAGTTTACAATTAGCTATAGATTTCTCTTTATATGTCCTTCATTTAATTGTTGGCACTTGCTAAATTCTCTCTTTTTGTCCATCTGGCTGTGTTCTCCTAGAACCCTGACTCTTTACCCTCAGGCATATGCCTACCTGGTGTGATTATCATTTTATAACCACAAATTTGGAATGCTATCACATTATTTAAATAATCTTATCTTGTACTTCTACAATATATGACATGAAGTAAGAGGGCAAGCTGTAATTTACGGAGTGGTGCAATAAAAAATGAAAGCTGCTTTGTATCTGTAACTGCAAAGATGGCTTGAGTTCAAAAACCTAGCTTGAAGGTGATCTCATTAGATTAGTATTATAAACAGATAACATTTAATTTTTAATATTCAAAATATCTGACTACAGATTTGTTCAAAGTGCTATCACATGCACCTAACCAAAAGTGAGGATAATAATAGTTGTGATACCTTAAAAGAGAGCACTAGAAACATATGGTGTTTTGTTAATATCTGTTTTACTGTGTTCATATATATAGAAAGGACATATGAGAATAGACTTTTTAAAATAAGGAATAGTCTACTGATCCGACATCACATTTCCAAAAACTCTAAATTAGAATCAAGGCAGACTGGAAAAATCACCCAAGGCCTTTATGGCTTGATGGATGGATCAAATTTAACCCCACATACTAGAGTTTTCCCATATGCATTTTATTATGCTACTTGCGTCAAAAGAATCAGATACAGTTGGCCCTTCTTATCCATTCTGGGGACACACAGACACACCGCAGATGGCAAATACTGAGGGACCAGTGGTGGGACCACTAGAGATGTTAGGGGGGACAGACTGCACCAGGTGACACCCTAAGAGGGGTGACACCACAGCTTCTCAAACACGTGCATTTTGGCAGAAATGGGCTGTGGTATTCACCTGTATCTTTTTTTTTTTAATGCTGAAGAAATTGTGCAAGTGGGGTGAGGCTCAGTGGGAAGAGAAAGGAGAGGCCCCAGGGTGTGTGTGTGTGTGTGTGTGTGTGTGTGTGTGTGTGTATATAATTCTTTAAAATATCACATTTTAACCAAATTTTCACTTTCACCACATGAAACTATGTATATGTCAACACATTTATTCTGTGTGCATGATATCATAATTTAAAGGTATAAATTTAATTTTGCTAGTTGCTTATGTCACAATTATTACCGTTACATTCCGTGATATATAGAAATAACAATTTATAAGTAAATTAGTACAAAAAAATACTAAGGATTCGGTACGGTGTGGCAGGGGAGGAGGTTAATGGGGGTGACACCATGAGTTACCACACTGGGTGACACCAACCCTAGTGACACCACCACACAGGACATTAAGTCCTGTGGTATACCATGGCGGCATGTGCACAGTCACTCCCCTGGGGCCATGTGCATGGCCAGTCATTGAAATCAATATGATTTGCTGTCCACGGATGCTCAGATCTTTGGATGGTAAGTCCACAGTTGGGGCAATCACACTGTATAAACATAAGAAAATATAAAACAATTGAAAATTTTCTGGTGCCTAAGATCACTGCCTCTAATGTCAGAGGGATAATATGTAAGTCTTGCAGCTTCTCAAGAAAATGAGTTTTTTTTCCTTTTAATTGAAAGATAAATACTGTAAATCAGCAATTAGCTGATTAATTATGAAGACTTCCCAGTAGAACGAAAGGAAGAGAAGGCAGGGTTGTAGTTGGTAGCAATGTCACGTGTTATAGCTACAGTTGAATGAGAAGGTGGCCGAGAGGGAATATTTTTAGGGAAACTGAAAAGACAGCAGGAAAGCAAGGTTAGACAAAAGAAGTTAAGTTATCCTTCCATTTAAAATGTGTGTGAATGTAAGAGATCCTAGAATAGAAAAAGAATACACCAGCCAGGAGACTATGATCTTGAGCAAGGGGGGAGATCTCCATGGAATAAAGAGAAATGGTTTCTTTACATGCAGTGTAAAGAAACTAAGCAAGTAGGGAGACTACTGCGTCTGAGCAGTTGTACCATACAGAAGAAACGAGATAACCATGGAAAATCCCACATGTAACCTCTAACAAAAGAAACAAACAAAAAAGCTTTTGTTCTATGGTTAACCAGGAAATCTAATAATCTGTACAGCAGGTCTAGCACTTCCATACTTCTGAGATATCAGAAGATCCAATCAAGAGGTGTATAAGTGATGCTTCATTACATGAGGCATTGAAGGAGGCTGGGTGCTTACACTCTCAGAAGCAGCTATACCAGCTGAATAGAAAGTGAAGGCACCCATTCATGCATGTTAATATAGAGCTTGTACCCGGTAATCTAACTTACACTGTACAACCAATTCTGTACAATGGACCCTTGTTATACGCTGGGTTTGGTTCCAAGATCCCCTGTGGATAACCAAATCCGTGGATGCTCAAGTCCCATTAAATATGACATAGCAAAATGGTGTCCCTTATAAAAAATGGAAAATCAAGGTTTGATATTTGAAATTTATACTTTTTCTGAACATTCTCAAATTGTGGATGCTTGAATCCGTGTATAAAAAAAATCCATGTATAAGAAGGGCCGACTGTACTACCTCACTTTTTTGGCAAAATGGAGACCTTTAGAGTCAAGATGCTAGGGGATCATTTTAAATGGTGCTGAATGTACTCTCTTATTAAGAAGTTGATTCAAGCATCTGTGTGAATCTTTTAGACACTGAATCTTTCCAAGACCATCTGAGGAGACTAGTGGAAAATACTGCAGTGATGTAATCTTAAGTGACATGAAAACTCAGTCTGTGCTGTCTGAATTCTGATGGCTGTTGCACGTACACACATCATCAAATTCAGGTGTGAATCTTGTGACAGATGAGAATAACTGTTGATGATCTTATAGAAAGTTTCTAGTCAAAACACATTGGACTACAGCATCTCATCTCCACAAAAAAATCTCCTGGCAATTTCTCAAGTTTCTTCTCTAGTAGATCACCTCCTCCCTACATAAGGAGCAAACAGGTGGTAGTGGAAAAAGCAGGGGGGGGCATAAGGTCTATCATTCAGCTGACACTCTAAGTCTTATCAGAAATAGTTTTTTGTGGGTTTTTCAGGCTATGTGGCCACCTTCTAGAAGAGTTTATTCCTGACGTTTCACCAGCATCTGTGGCTGGCATCTTCTATGGATGCCGGTTCATGAAAGCCTTCGACGTCACATCTGATCAGAAATTTTATCAATGTGGACAGTAACTTCAGGCCCTGAGCTTAATGTGTTTCACGCCAATAAAACCAGAGTCTCAGCTTTGGTGGAATTTGGTAATTGTTCAACAAAAATATTCCTTTGCTACCTATGTATCAAACAGGAAAATTATATGTTTTGTTGGGGGGGAAATCAAGAAAATGCCTACACTTTTTAATGCACATTTAGTTTAATCTTACTTTACAATAATGAAATTAGCAATGAAACATTGCTGAAGCATTAAAGGGAAACAACCTGACTATAGCTAGTATTCCATTTATGTGCAATATTTTTATATAGTTGAGAAGACTAATCTGAAATTAAAGTGCAAGCTGATTGAAAACAAATAAAAATATTAAGAATATTAGGCATAATAGACTGAGTTAGTGCCCTCAGTTCTGGGTTATTTCTCTTCCCGTTTATGATTTACTCTAAAATCTTGTCATGACTTTAATTCACTACCATCAGAGTTTTTTGTTTATTTCTTAAAGCTACTATGTCTATCTGAATGAAGAGTAAAGTAGAAACATTTTAATGCGATGGAATCAGTTTTTTCCAACCAACCTAATTTAAAAGGAGGGGAAGTTTTGTCAAGGGGACATGATTTGCTTTTCAGATCATTTGAAAAGCATAAACAAATGTAGAAATAAAAAAATAAAATAATTTGTCATCCTGAAATGCTTGGAGGTAGATGTGGTTTGCTGCACCCTTTTTGTCTGTAAGCATGGTGATTTGCGAAGCTACACCTCACACAGCACACTAACCCTAGGGCATTCCAGTCACAAACACACTTTGATCTCCTGTGCTATTGGATTTTTCTCTCAAAGGGCTCTACCTTTCTTGACAATCCCAGAGGGGAAAAACACGGCAGCAAATTCTTTCCCCCTCTACTGCTGCAAAATGAATGCTCCATATGCTTGCTGTTAGCTCAACCTTGCACCATTATTCCACAAGCTTGTGTGTCTAATGACAACAGCCTCGGGATTTCCAACTAAAGCAGGGGAAAGGAAAACTAAGCAAATTATATGGCAAGAAAACAACGCATAAGAGGCCTATATTGGTCTAGCATTCTCTTTCCAAAACTGTGACAGTATGGGCCTGGACAGACAGGCCAAAATAAAGCTGCTTCAGGTCACTTTGGAGGTATGCTGTTTAAATGATGCATGCACACTAAGAGGCCAGAAGCCATGCCAAAGCCACACTCCAGTCCTAAGGACTGGAGTGTGGCTTTGGCGCAGCTTCTTGCCTCTTAAGATGCATGTATCATTTAAACAGCATACCTCCAAAGTGACCCGAAGCAGCTTTATTTTGGCCTGTCTGTTCGAGCCCATATGGCTTCAATTGGGAGGCACACTTCACGCTTAACACTTAAAAAATACTTTAAAATATCTCAATTCAAGCATCAGAGCAGTTAAGACAGTTTAAACATAGTTTGACATTATGTCTGAATTGACAAAATACAGTTTCTGATAAAATGGCAAAATCATAAACCAGAGTGATCCACCATGGTTTTAAGCATACTTTCAACCCTGCTTTGTGTTCACTGTGAATGAGAAATGATGTGTGTGAGTCTGTAATTGGCAATAATCATTTGCCACTTTTTGCCTTCAAACAAATTCTGTATGTAGTTCTTTGCTAATTTCATTCTCAAATAGCAACAAGTAATTTTGCCACCTTCTTCTGCTTTTCAAAGACTGTTCCCAATTTGCATGAAATTTGCACCGTTATGTTTTCTTCTCAGAAAACCATTTTTCTGTACAGAATTAGCATTTTCTGTGATATGTCCAAAACAAAAGATGAATTTTATGCAGAGTATTCCCGCTACAGTATTTTCTGCACAGATCACCAGTATTTTCTTTCCCTTTTTGACTTCTGGTGGTTGTCCTGTTTTGATCTGCTCCACCATAGAACAAACAGCTGTTCAACAAATAATAAGAATGAATTTCCCTCTTCTTCTATGCTGGTTTCAGTGGTTTGGTCCTAACTCTTCATGGCACCCCTTCAACCAGCACAAGAAGTGAAATTTAATCTTCTTTTGGATCTATGCTTAACTACAACAAAAGCTGCATGTGCATGGACAGGGGTGCTCACAGGTTTCTTTGCTCTCAAACTATTTTGGTATCTTTGTGACTTGCCCGTCTTCTTGCCACCATAATCATATTTTCTCTGCTATCTTCTACATTAATCGAAATTGTACATGTGCAGGCATAGTTTTATCCTACATACACCTGTTAGTCCTGAACTTCCTATTCTAGCCCAAATTCTTCACTTTCACAGCACAAGGTTTCCTCTCCCAGAAGAGTAATGACTGCTGTTGTCTGTGAGTGGGGTTACAATGTTTTTCTGTGGCTATCTTTCTTTTGATATGGGTTTTCATCCTTCCACCTTCTTCCACCATTGTTTTCCCTTAGCAAAAAACAAGGATGGTTTGCCTACAGTCACTGGGGCAACAAGATGTAGGGAAGGAGCAGGGTCTGTAGTGGAAAAGTAAGGATAGGTGAGGACTCATGTTTGTGTTGGTTACACCAAAAAAGGAGCGACAAGTCTGCTCCTTTTTAGCTGGCAAAAAGGCGCTTTTCCCACACCACTGTGCCTTGAAGCTGGCTGCAAGCTGCTCTGGTGGTGTGTGGTTTGTAAACAACAACAAGAAAACCCCTCAGTACCTCATGACTTAAAGTGCCCATTAATGCTGATCTTTGTCTCCCCATTCCCCCAATTTCCTCTACTGGTTATCTCCACTGTGGATCTGATGTCCAGTTAACTTCAGCTTCACTATTTATTCATTCTAAATCTTTGTCTCAACTATTTCCTTCTTGTGAGTGCCATCATCCTCAATAATCAGAACCAAAAGGACTTGGAGGGGGTGAGGTTGAAATTAAGATTTAGGCCTAATTAACTACAGTGGGCATGTCATTGTGTTAAAAATCAAGAATTCTTTTGTCCCATGTCATTAATGTACTCTCATTAACTGGCAATTGACAATTGCTCTATTCTGCTTAGAAGAATAGACCTTAAACTGGAAAGCAATATTTCCAGGTATTTGTTTACAGAATTTATTTGCTTTTACTCCAAAGACTACAAAAAGAAGGTAATTTGAGCAGATTATGCCAGATTGACACTGTTTACTCAAATGAGTTTCTGTTTGCACCATTGCCCACACCTGTCGGTGGGTTATCACTTTAAGGAAAGGGTTTTAAAAATGAAGACAGATGACTGGCAACTTGCCCTCCCAGCACAGGACCTTTCCAAGCCAAGGTAGCACATTTCCCCAAGGGTTGAACATCAAAAGGAGTGCCCACATCCACACCCTTAACATCTTGAAATAAAACCTGAATAGAGTGGAAGACATGGGAAATAAAACTACCATTGTTGTATGCCAAACATTCACTTGATTAAAATTAATTTTTGTCAGAAATAATCCATTATAACCTAAACAAAAACAGAAAAGGCAATTGTCACTTTTTTATCCTTTATATCTTCTGATGCTTCTTCTGAGACCACCTACTCTTTTTTATCTATGCAAAGTTTCACAGTAAAACAAAGCACAACACATTTTGAGATTATGGGCCAAACAGACAGGCCAAATAAAGCCGTTCTGGGTCCCTTTGAGGTATGCTGTTTAAATGACACACACATCCTAAGAGACTGCCGCCAAGCTGCATTGCAGTCCTTAGGGATGCATGCAGCATTTAAACAGCAACTTCCAAAGTGGCCCAAAGCAACTTTATTTTGGCCTTTCTCTTCAGGCCTCTGTGCCTGGAAAGGCCTTTGAGAATAAACATTTTAAAAAATTAAGAAGAAAAGTAGCGAAGGCTGCTCCTGACTTCATAATCTATGGCTAACTGGTTATTTTTACATGTACAGTCATCCCTTGTTTGTTTCCATAGGAGCTCCTTTCCAGAACACACACACCCTCCATGGACAGCAAAAAATGTGGGACCTCCAATCTGTGTTTTCATATGGCCATGCATGTTTGCCCTGCCATTTAAGGTAACAGGGCTTGTCATCCACAGAAGCTCAAATCCACAGATGGCAATTATTATGTTAGTCAGTCAAACAAACAACAAAGACGTCAACAAAACCCTTCTTCCCTAAGATTTCCAAATCTCCACAGTAAAATATTGCATAACATTTTCCTTGTCAACATATGTTCCTGGTTTCATTATTTCACTTTTTAAAAAAACTAAGGGTGCACAACTATTTTTAATGGCCAAGACTTTCAGTGGCGTGAAGTGGGAAATTCAAATGGCATCCACCATCATTAACATGGACCAATCCAAACGGCATTGCCCTGTTGTAAAAGTTTCCCTAAAAAGAATGGGAGCTGCAGTTTTACCTATAAAAACATTGGATTATTCTGACTTTGTCTCTTTGAGCAAGGAGTCTGGAAGCTGAATTATGCTATCAGAAGTGCCTGGAGGCAATGATGGGGCAATAACTGAATGAGGGGCAAGGAATAAAGTTGAAATTTGACAAGGTGATGACACTGTAGACCAGTGGTACTTGAGTTTTGTGAATTTGACAGGCTATTCTAAATGATGCAGTGTTCCCCCTGCAAGAACAGGCTTGAAGATGGTTATGCACATGGATTTCCTTGTTGCCAGAAGCCAGCAATGGTACCATGGCAAGGGTATTTTTGCCTAGACGTGCTGACTCACCAGTTACAACCTTTCCTGTATTAATGTAATCTAAAACCTAGTTGTCCATGCTCTGGTAACACTTTGGATAGATTTCTGGAGGTAAAGGCTTCTGAAAGCTACAACTAATGCAAAATGCTGCAGGCAGGCTCTGGTAGGCACAATGAAGAGATCATTGCACCTATCCTTTAAGCATTGCTTTAGCAGCCAGTGATCTACTGAACCCAATTGGACCATTT
>NC_056524.1:151722276-151723651 GCF_019175285.1 Sceloporus undulatus | reverse complement strand
TAGGCTGTAAAATAAATCTGATTCTGTTTTGTACCATACCAGACTGCCCTGAAACTCAAACAAATCTCCCTGTTGAATTCTTTTCTGTCACAGAACTAGCATGGGATGTTTTTAATTTTTGCAAGTTAATATACGTGCCCATTTCCATAGTGTGTGTGCTGCATCTGCCAAACCATTTAGGTGTTCTGGGGGAAAATAGCCAATAAACCTCCCTAAAGATCAAGAATTTAACATATAAATCATTTGCCTGAAATATTAAGTTTATATCACTAAGGATCCTGGGCCCTTATGGTGAACCCTGACTCCTTCCGCATTGGTCCGCATGCGTATCTCAAAGCTATTAACTCTCCTTCCCTAGCAATCGGAAGGAAATGGTGGCAAAGGTGCTGGTTGTGTGAAACTTCCAGAGTGGATTGTGAACTATTGATATTCAGAAATTGCATCTGTTACCAGTTGTTCTGCCATACACTCCTGGTAGATTGCAAGGCTCTTTTTTTCACTGCCACACTGTTTAGAAGGGACTTGATTCTATAGTGTATATTGACTAATTTTTAAGCTAGTCATCTTCGTGTAAAGTAAAGATCCTGTGGAAAAACAGAAATGCAACCACAGTTTTAAAATAAAAATAAGCATCTTCCTGTAGGGAACAGAAGCTAGGTATTAAATGTAGTTAATTGGTTGTTATCCAGTAATAATGCTGCTTATTGAAAAGGATGCAATAACAGGAATAGACATTTCAAGAATTACTTCTGAGTAAACATTAAGGCGCGTTACAGATGGCCCAGAAGGGGCCGTCTTGCGCCGTCGCCGGTTGCAGCGTCTGGGAACCGCAGCAGCCAAACGGCGTGGTTCCTGGACGCTGCCAAGAAGGAGCACAAAAATCGCGCTCCTTCTTGCTCCCTGGAAGAGACGCCGCAAGGCACTAGTTGCGCACTCGCGGCATCATTTCCAGGGCGCGACGTGCGGACGCACAGCGTCCATTACGTCAAGATGGCAGTGGCCGTGTGTATTCACTATGTACTAGGGTTAGGGAGGTGCGGAAGCACCGCCCCTTCCTAACCTTAATACGTAGTGAATATGTACAAAATGGTGGTTTGTAACCCGCCTAATTTACTAACCATAGGAATAGATAACACAGTGCAAAGTGAATCCACTATCTTAGATCAGCTTTCATAACTTCACTGCTTTATGGAGAATAAAAAATGCTTGAAAGGATTATAAAGTCCATAGTATGGAAGCAATGACAGAGTTATCTGGAAAGGAACTATTAAGCAAACAACAAACTTCAGACACGCAATGAGGCATATGGATCAATGGTCCCCTGAGCCGTTTGATGGGCATATTCTTTGGATTTTTTAAAACATGATTTCCCATA
>NC_056524.1:151696205-151722251 GCF_019175285.1 Sceloporus undulatus | reverse complement strand
GTACCACCCTACCACTGCACCCCGGGTTACGCGAAAATAATTCGTGTCCGCCTCCGCGTTCGTAACCCGAAATGCTTCGTAATCCTAAAAGCAATAGGCCGCTAATGAATGGGAAAAGCCGCGATTTTCGTGCGAATAGGCGAAAAGCACAAAAAATTTTGTCGTACCCGAAAAAACTCGTAACCCGGAACACAGTTGTTTTCCTATTGATTTGTTTTCGTAAACCCGGAAATGTTTCGTAGAGGCGGCGCTTTGTATCCCGGGGTACCACTTGTATTATTTTCCTCCTTCCCCAGTGTCCGGGAGAACACAAGAACCTCCAGTTGCAAAAAAACCTCTTTCCAGAGTCTACAACTTGTGAGCTAATTTTTGGAATCCCCAAGACCTTCTTTAAAAAATAAAAGGCTTTTGGCATAATCCTGGCAATAGGACTCTATAAAGAACTAATTGTATTAAAAATTTTTTTTTAATTTTTTGTGTGTCCTTCAAATCTTCTCTTACTGGCAGAACAAGGTAAACCCTCATTGATTCATCCTTGTGCTTGATTCCTTGTTACATCATGCCTGCTCGCAGAATCCTATTTGTTCCATAACCCAATATTTTCTCTGAACTAACCTGTCATGAAAAGCCCCCTCTTTGCCTGGCACATGGTGGCACCCATTCTACTTTTCAGCGAAGGACAGCACAGCCAGGCCTCAAGGGAGCCACTTGGTGGTGAGGCTGCATGATGTGGACGCCAGCATCATCAATGTGGTGTCACTGAGCCTGTGTTCACAGATTGGCACACACTGGATTTGGCCTATGTGTGGTTACCACCCATCTGTTGGTCTGGGCCAGTGATTAATTGCCCGACTGCTCAGATAAATGGTCATGTACCTGCCAATCATTTTGATTTACCACAAGCACTCTAGGCACCCTATCATGAGTTTCTTTGGATCTTCAAAGAGTGTTTATGCTCCCCTTGGCTGAGATCTTACCCTTGGGTTTCATGGCTCAAAAGAATCAATCCAGTCCATGCCTACTCCGCCCCTTAACCACTACACCATTCTGGCTCTACTAAACCATATCTTTTATTTCCATATGGTTCATTTATTTTATTGTAAACCTGTGTTGACATGTTCATCTGATAATACTTACATACTGAAGTTCTCTCTCCCCACAAAGTAACAATATGTAGAATGTGGGTAGAGATCTTAGCATTGGACTAGGACTCTGAATACAGGCTTAGCCATGTAAACAGTGGACAATCACACGCTCGCAGCCTCGGAGATGTCAGTGACAAACCCCTCTTGACAAATCTTGTCCAACGAAGGCCCATGATAGGTTTGCTTTAGGGCTGCTGTAAGTTGGAAACAACTTGAGGGACACACATGCAGCAGCAGCAACAACAGCAACAATAACAACAACAAAAATAGGTTTAGGAAGGGGGAGGTTTTATGCTGATCTCTCTAACAGCACACTATGTTTTCTGTATGTGGCATTTGTTTGTTTTTTAATGGTAAATATTCCGTCAGTCATATGTGATATGCAGTAATTGTAGAGTGAGGCGTCTAATGTCAAAATAGGCCTGTATTGTACATTTAAGCTAAATTTACTCTTGAAGTTGTCGCCTGTTTTTTATTGATGTTTTTTTTTATGTATTGCTTTATGTTCTTTGTCCTGCGTTATTGAATTCCCTAATGTGCTTAAACACTGCCTCTGCTGCCTTAATTTGTAATCGGAGAAATATGAATGGGGCTTCACTATCTGCAGACTTGACACGTGGATTTAGCATCTCAGATGGCAACCCTGTTGTACCCATGTGGCATGTGCATGTGCGTCCACCATTTAGGGACAGCTTCCCATGTCCCCCATTGGTGCACATGCTGCACCACACGCCATTAGTGATATCCCCTATTGTCCCTTGTTTGCAGTGCATGCATGTTGCCCCAAGCGCGACATTATTGACACGGACTTCACCTGAAGCCCCATCACCCTAATAGCAGTTCTGCATGTGCACGCACCCGCCATTACGTGAAGCAAGGTTGTTTCCTAATGGTGGCAGGCTTGTGGACATGCCAATTGGGGATGCCTGCATAAAGGTCTACTGTAACTGTATCAGTAGTTTTATATACTTTGTCCACTCATAAGAGCAATGATTGAGCAGGAAAAAGAATTACTTTACTTTTTCTCCCCTTCTTTTTTACAGGCCAACCCGTTTGCCCTTTCTTATAATTGTTCAGCAATAGATTTAGCCCTTGTATCAGGCTTGTTTTTTTCATTTTTCCTCCTCCGCCTTCCTGCGCCATTATTAATGATTAATTTCTAATAATGTTACCTGGCCTAACACAAAATCCCCTATGGCCTTTTAACATGTCATGTTTCTTGAGCGACATGTGACGGTAAAAATGCTTCTTGTTGTGTTTCCCATTGAACTCCTGTGTATTTTGCGATATACCACTGCCGCCGACGTGTGCAATTCAAATATAGTGCAATTGTTGTTAGACTAATTGATTGACTGAATTTTTCCTTGTCTTTGCCTTCTTTTGTGTCTAAAATATGGTCCTGCACCCCTTAGTGTATGAGTAATGCCTTTCACCAGGCCTGGAGTGACTTGTGGGGTGGGGTACATGGAATTGCTTTCATCTCATGTTTGCATAAATCTTTGAGGGCAGTTACCTCTTAAACACACATGAATGAGGCTCAGCAGATTGTGCATCAATCTAGCTTTGTTTACTTCAAATCAAAGTTCTGCAATCACCAGTCTCATAGATCATAAATATTTAATTTTTCAACCCTCTGCCTCCTTTTTTTTTTTTATTTTTCTTAACAGAAGCTCTTTCTTCTCTTGCTTCATTCATCTTTTGTTGCTTAAAGTCTGTTTTTGTGATGACTGTCGTTACAGGAGATACAGTCATCATTGAAAACAGCTTAACTTTCTTTTCATCGCTCTGTTCTGTCTCCATGTAAAGTAAGCTGAACTTCATTACCCAGTGATGTATATTTAGAGATGTCAAAATATGAACGTATCTCAGCGTGATTCTTTTTTTTCTTTCTTTCTGAAAATGAAATCTTGTAACCTGCTGGGCAAGGGGCATTCTGCCACAAGGAAGCTTATTTAATGCCAAACATGACCGCATTTTGCTGGCATAATGTAGATCAAAGTGGAATGCCTTCCATGCAAGCATGTTGCTGGCTTGACAGCTCTTCATCACTCAAAATGACAGCTCAAGAATACGACACCAAAATTTGCTAATATGTCCCAGCCTTGTAAGTATATTCATCTCTACGCCTGTAAAAAGAGCAAAGTGTCATTGTCTTCTGTGACATAATTATTTAGACTGTGCCCTTATTCCTGTTCAAAGCTGGTACAGGTACTACCAGGAAGGACTTGAATGTTTCATCAGCAGGGGGGTGTTGGCTTTTGAATTGTGAGATAAAGAGAGAAGGACTGTTCATCTTCCTGTATTCTTTTAATGTTTATGTGAACAATTGAGTGGGACCTTGGACTAATGGAAAACGTCTATTCAGGTGTGAATTTATGGCTGTGGTGGGAGGCTGTGTAGAATTGCCTATGGTATTGTTCATCATATCTTGTCAACATGTAAGAATCACATATGTTTGAGTGTAATATTTTAGTTTAATATATTTTCAGAAAAAGACCAATATTCATGCATTTTAAAAAAATTGTCCACCCTTGCTAATATGACTTGTCATTACATTTCCCAAATCTTTCTACATAATTTTTTAAAAAAAATAGGAATGATTGTTATTATTTTAATATCATATAGTGGCCAGGTTTATACTCTGTTGTGACCTCTTTACTTTCTACAGTGCTCTATAAATAAATTGTTGTGCTGGCCAAAGGGCCGTTGTTAAAGTTATTATTATTATTAGTATGAGAAATAAATTGACAGTGCGCTATAATAATAATAAGAATAATAATATAATAATAATAAATAATAATAAGAATAATAATAAGAATAGTCTCCATGAGTGCTAAGTGAAGGGAAATTGTATCCCACCAAGTCAGTGTGTCCGCAGCTTATTCGGCTCCATATGCAAGACTTTATTATAGACTGGAAAGAGATCTGTCTAGCTATATTATGTCAAGAGCATTTAGAGAAAAAGTGTATTTCAAGATGGACAATAAGGAAAAGGATCCATATTTTGGAAAGGAAATGGTTTTTTTCTGAGACTTAAATACTGGGTCAAATGATCAAAGGACTTAATAGATAGAAATGATGTGGTGGAATACATGCCACCAAAAAGAAGAACAAAAATCCTTACCACAGAGGACCGATACATAATTCAACCTAGACAATGTTTGAAATTGAAATAGTTAAGGATGTCTCATACCTTGAGTAACATTGCTCAGAGGATACGACAGTTAAGAAATCGAATACTAGAATGGGAAGGCATGTATGCAAGACCTAGACAAGATGCTAAAGAGCAAAGATATACACTTAGCATTCCAGTCGAGATCATCCAAGCTACTGATTTCCATCCTAAATAGTCTTCAACTAAATAATTCCAAGAAAGATGGGAATGGAGTAAAAATCATACTGATGCAATAAGGGTATGGCTAAGAAAATTAAAGAAGGCTGTAGGAATACTAAAGTTAAGATAGGGAAACATCAGAAAATGCAAGTGGAAGAAATTAGCAAGAAACAACCGTACATCCAGTTTTACCAAAGGAAGTAGAACATATAAATAGCCAAAAAAAAGAAGAACGAATTCGCAATAATACATGAGAATATAAAGGTTGATTATTTGCTCCTTTGTTTAGTTTGTAAGGAACTGTAAATAATATAGAAAACCATACAATTGTACATATGTTGCAATCTATATATAAGGATACACAAATAATAATAATAATATATAATAATAAAAATAAATAATAATAATAATAATAATATAATAAAGTTTCCTTCTGCTAGTGTATTTAATAGGTTTGCTGACAGTTGCCCTATAGGCCATAACCAAAGAATCCTTACATATTGTTTTTAAACAATTTAAATATCCAGCAACAAATCTTTGTAAAAGCAAGACCACAACTGGCACAGAAGGTGTAAAACCATAACCACCATTTTTTATCCTCTCCTTTTATTTCAAGAACAGGCCACAAAAGGAGGAGAGGAGGAATGATAAAGGGAATGGCAACTCAGAATCCCCTTTTTTTTAATTTATTTAACTATGTTTGATTCATTTTGAGCACTGGCAATAAAAAAGTGTTAAACATAATGATCCTTTTTTTGTAAGCAACAAATCCATGTTGTGGGCTCAAGAACATTAAAAGGAAATTTAATATACAGTTTTTTACACTAAAAAATAAAATAGATACATTTTTCCAGCCCTTTATTCCTCTATTATGATATACATCTTGAAAGTCTGAACCCTGAATCGAGCCTGGGCTTTTATCTAGACCACTTAAATGAGCGATCAGGAACACTTAAAGCAATAAATGGACTCGTATGAAAGGGGAAGAAGTTGGCATTCCTTCCTGGATTTTTTCTGTCTTTCGCAGCCATTGTCTTGCCATGTTGCCAGAATAAAGAAGGCCACCTGGCCAGAAGACGATGTTATAAAAGAGTGGTCAGTTTGGTGTGTCTCATGGTTTCAAGAGGTGTTGTTTTACTAGGGTAAGTTATCAACGAACTGTTTCCTCTTTTTGTCTGAGTGTGATAATGCAAGTAGAGAGTTTGAAAGCTTCTGTGTCATTAGCTCAAAATCACAGGAGCCCTCATAAGTGTGGTGGAGCAGCCTTTTGTGGAGGTCCTTTAAACAGAGGTTGGATGGCCATCTGTCGGGGATGCCGTTCATTGAGATTTCCTGCATGGCAAGGCATTGACTGGATGGCCCTTGTGATAGTCGTCGCTCCAACGCGATGAATTCTGTGATTCTATGTTCCTCCTCTAATTACAATGCCCGTTTGGTTCGGTCCAAAGGATGTGTGGCCAAACCTCTGCATTGCATTGCCGTAATGGCTGATTGTGCAAAGGAAGAAGAGGGATTTAAAAAAATAAATTCTGAAGCTTGTTGGTATGAGCATAGGCAGGATATGCAGTTAAGGAGGCAATGATGGGGGAAAGAGTCCTGGATGGTGTCAGTGGCCACTACAGCTGCAGGTCTGGCAACTGAAGACATGCGATAAGAACTGTTTTCCCAACCAGTATTAAAGCTTCCTTTTCCAGGAAAGAAAGACGATGAGAGAACTGGGGCTCATGTGAAAACGCTTTAAGAAGAGGTGCCAAATGGACCCTTGAGATATGTCAGACTGCTCTTCCATGACCCTTAGCAACATAGCAGTAGTGGAGAAAAGGCGGTGAAGCTGTGGCCCAGAAACATCTGATGTCACAGCCCCCCCCTCTGGTTTAGAAATTTCGGCAGGTTATAAAAACCGCCGCGTTGAGGGGCGGTCCCTCGCCGCGCTGTTTGCTCCCGTGCGGGAGCGCAGCAGCCACACGGCGCGGCGCCTGCACGCCGAAAGAGAATCTCCAAAATGGAGCTTCTTCTTGCGGCGCCTCTGTGAAGTCACGAGGCGCCAGGGGCGCATTCGCGACATCACAGACACCAACCGCGACGGCTTTCGGACGTACACATCATCCTGAATATGAAGATTGGCGCCGGCTGTGTGTAACGGCCGTTTCCATATTGTACGACAGAGGTCGACTAGATCCAGGGGCGTCCTAGAAGAGGAACTCCCTTGTTTTTTAAAAATGGGACGTCATGCGGACCATCCCAAGTGGACAGGTTTGTAACTCGCCTCTGTTTCATGTGTGAAGCTAGACATTTACATGGTGTCTCAACCATAAAAAATCCTACAAATGTTTGAAAGCAGTGGGTGGCATCCAGATTCCATACCTGGTTAGTGGGTGGACTGGCGAATTGGTTCATTTTCTCATTCCAACAGACTCGAATAAATATATAAATAATGATAATAATAATAAACTTTTATGTGTTCCCACCCGCTGTTTCTGTAAATAGAACAATAAAAGCGCCTTACATCTGGTAAGTTCTGTTTTCACTCCCCAAAGGTATTTATTGAGTTTTAACCTACTCTAATGTTTCTTTCCTCTGCTGGTCTTTACACAGGACAAATGTTCAATAGCGCCTTGCTTCTCCCGAGTCTCTTTGTCCTCTCTACCGTTTAACGAATGATAAAAAGAAAAGAAACGGCTTTCCCTGACTACAGAAATTGGGGAAAAAAAAAAAAGGTTTCAATCTGGGTTTTTAAAACGACACACAAAACAAAAACTAAAACAAAGACAGAACAGATGTTCTGCTAGGCCAATGGCATGACAATTTTTTGAACATTGCCCTTAATTTACATTCAACAGCCAACCGTCTGCTTTTGTTTTCAAAATAAGATTTCACCTTACTCATAATCACATGGATTAGTCACAGAATATGGAAGTTTGTGCAGATATCCTCGTGTCAGCAAGTTAACCTTTTACTTATAGGTGATCCTAGGGGTGATGGACCCATAGGCCCCGGTTATCAGCAAGCCCTATTCAATCTGCATACTCAGTCCTGTAGCTTGAACTACTGGTAGTATACTTCTTTTTCCTACTGCCGTTCACGTCATCCAGCATTACGGCTTTTCAGGGAACTATGTGGCCTCATAATATTCAAATATACAACGCTTCTAGAACCTGGCCACATAACCCGAAAAACACACAAAAAGATATGGATGCCAGCCATTAAAGCCGTCGACTTCACATTATACAGCGTCAGTTTATTATTTGGCTGCGAGTGTCCATTCTGCTTCTGGACTATTTATATGCCACCTTGGATGTCCTGGGATAATCGGCAGAAACTGTCCTCCAGCACCACATTTCTATGGGTTCTTCTCTTCACGTTTCCTCTTTCGTCATTGTACAGTTGTCACAATCCAATATAGAAACTGGAAATATATGGCAGCTGCTATGTTTTCGTTCTTTTAAAGACACCATAATGCTTCTGGTTTGCAAATGTATAAGTAAATATTAAAATGACAATAAATCATGTTTCAACCTTTTTTGTCTAGGCTCAACACAGGTTAGTTTGGTCTGAAGTCTGTTTTCAGTGGCAGAGTTTTTTTTTTTTGGTTAAGAAACAAGCAGCACAATTCATAAGCATTTCCCACAGAAGCAGTTTCACACGAATTCAAAGTATTACTGTCAGTAAGCTGCATAGGATTGTTATAATGATGGGGATTTGAAGAAAATAACTCAATGTTTTCCCCAACAGTCTCTTGCAGTTGAGCTGGCATAGGCGCTTTGCTCCTTGTACCAAGAACTGTTGACAAGATTACTGATTTTAAACAAAGTATGTTCTGCCTGCTGGGTGTAATAGTTTCGCTTGGCTGCTCGATACGGAAGATTAATGATTTTGATATCACGTTAGTTGCGCAATGGCTCATGCTATGGAAAATTCTTGGGTTCTAATTTTGTGAGACTTGTTAGCCTTCTCTCTCAGAGAGCTACTGTTGCCACAACAAAATATCAGAGGCCCAGTATCCAAGTAATGGAGCTAGGAGTTAAGTGCTCTCAAACGGCATTAATTCTGCATTGGTGGCAGCAGTCCCACTCTTTCTCTTTCTTTCCCTCTCCCTCCCTCCCATCCTGATCGTTCCTTTCTAAACAGGCAAACGACTCAGTTTTACCCCCGTATTTTGGGCTGAAGATAGACTCATGGTTTGAGCTGTGTAGCGAATACTACCTATTCATAGTTGTAGGTCAGAGTCTAAGGTGTTGAATCGGAAACTGTGGCAACATCCCAAAATGTGTGTGACTATTTAACCTTGCTCTCTGTTCTATCCATGTCAAATACCTAAAGGATTCTTTCTTCACTTAAGGCTGGTAGAGTTAGTGCAGAAGCCGATTTTACATGTCTACTGGAAGATATTAGGAGATGGCCACCTTCAGCAATTAAATGATTAAAGTTATCCAAGCTGAAAGCCATTTTAAAGGTTGATGTTGTTTTGTGCCAATGCACAGGTTTCAGGGAAAAAAAAAGTAAAATGCAACTGAGTGACTACTCGACTCCACCTCACTTTAAACCATCCGAAACTGTGGGTTGACATTTCCCTTCCCCCCTCCACTAATTTCTGGACTGCAAATCCTCAAACGGTTTTGAGGCACTGATTGTTATCCATGGTGTCCTCGCCTGTTGCATTTTAAAGTGCGGATCACGCTCTGGCATCATCAAATGGTGGACCTTAACCATTCACCTGTGGCAATCTTACTATCGTCTATTGTTCCCCAGATAATGACCGCAGATGATAAACACGCCAAGCAGAGAGGACAGAAATAGGAGCTGGTAAAAAGATAAAAGCCTGACACCACTCCATGATTGGGTGCTGTTGCAACTGGTGCAGACAGCAATCTCCACAACAAAACATTTTAAAGGCAGAGAGGAAGATCAATGTCTGTGCAAAGGGGAGATTCCACATCGTTTGCAATCCAACCCCCCTTCTTACATCCTATAAAGAAATAGGCACCTCCTTTGGGCAGAGATATCGTTCCCTCCCCAAATTCTTTGGAGATCTTTTTTTGCGCAATGCTAAAAAAAAATGAGGTTTGTTAAACCCCCTATACAACTACAAAAATGGTGAGGGAGAAATTCTTGGTGGCATTTCCTAGATAAAAAAACAAAATAAGTAATGTATTTTTTTGTTGTTTAATTGTTTGATGTTATTTAGTTTTTTCAATTTTTTTGCTGGCAGTCCGATACATGCAGTATTATTTTTGAATTGGCCACTTGTTATGTGAAACAGTGACAAAAGCAAAAGAGATGATTTGATTTTTCTGGTCCCTAGGAAAAAAGCAATATGACTGAAGCGTTGGTAGTTGACACAGCATAAATGTGGGATATTTGTATTTGGTGAAAGGTCCAGATAGACAAAGTCGTTGCAATTCCAGCTGAGAATTGCTATAGTGGGGCAAATATGTTCACCTTTCTCCTCATAGTTATAAAAGAATAAAATTGATTTCTATAACCGACCATATAAACGCCTTTCTAAAAGAAAGCAAAGGCGGTTTACCAGCAAAAAAACATACAATAAAATCCAAACAGTTTGAAATACACATACAGTATAAAAAACAAACAACCGCAATGGCCCAAACCTCATGCCAGCTAGACAGGGCTACGAAGGAGGTAGGGGAGAGTAACCATGAGTGGGAGTCGGGTAGGCATGGCGCGAAAGAATAGGTCTTCAGCCCCTTCTTAAATTGGACAAGGGAGGTGGCTGAGCGGAGCTCAACAGGCACGAGTTCCAGAAGGTTGGGGGCCGAGGTGGTAAAAGGCCCTCCTGGTGGTGGTAACTAATCGAACCTATGGATCGATTAATCAGTTGCTGCCAGATAACTGAGTTGCGGGGCCGGATTGTAGGAGAGAGGCGGTCCTCTAAGTAACCGGGGCCCAGCCATTAGGGGCTTTATAGGTAATAAACACACCTGGTAGTGCGCCCGGAGCGAAAGGCGCCAGGGTAGGTCTTTAAGTACGGGTTGTTATAATGACTGGCCTGGATGTACCAGTGGAACAGTCGTGCTGGCCATATTCGCACGAATTGCAGCTTCCCGGATGTGATACAAGGGCTGCACTGTAGAGCGGCATGGCGAAATCCAAGTGAGAGGTTACGCAAGCAGGTACTACAAGGTTCCAAAGGTCTATCTGGACCAGGTAGGGACGCAGGTGGCCGGATGAAGGGACCGAAGCGGATAAAGTGCCTTGACTGTCGCTCCACCTGAGATGTAGGTGGGAGCGACGAGTCAAGGAGGCACCCCAAACGGCTAACTGAGTCATTCACAGGAAGCATGATCCCATTCAGGACAGGTGGAACCACCGCCATCTCCGGGGCCGGGAGACCTATCACAAGGTAACTTCCGTTTTTCCCTCTGGATTCAGGGCTGAGTCTGTTTTCCCCCTCATCCAGCCAATTACCCCCGACCCCGACAGGCCAGAAAAAAAAAACAGAGAAGATGTCTCCTTGGTCACGGCAATCATTCGGAGACATAGAGAAGACGATTTGGGTGTCATCAGCATACGATAAACCGCGCCCGTCATGTCTTCCGGATATCTCTCTCAGTCGTTTTCATTAAATGTTAAAAAGCATGGGAGACAGATGGACTCCTTGAGGACCCCAGAGTGAAGGGCCGCTCTTATCAGAGCAACACGTTCCCCCAGCTGCCACCATCTGGAACCTCCCAGAGATGTGGATCGGAACCACTGGAGCGCAGTGCCACCGATTCCCACTCTGCCAGGCGCTCCAGAAGATACCAATGGTCTATGTTTCGAAAGCCGCTGAGATGTCTAAGAGCACTAACAGGGACAATGCTTACCCGGTCCATGCCCAGTTGAATTTGCAAATTTTTGTAAAATTTTGATGAAAATATATTAAAACAAAATGGACTTGGATCATAATGTTTTGTGTGGAGATTTAGGATAGGATATTTGTATAACTGGTTGATGTATCCTTTAAAAACGGCCATAACAAAGTCAAGCAATGTTCATTAAAAAGTAAATTTTAGAAAAGAGAAGAATTTGTTTTCTATTTTAAAAAATAAAAAACATATGGATAATACAATTCTGGTTACTTACCGAAGCTAATGAAGGACAGAGCCACTTTGATTCGGTGGTGGGAGTCCACAATGAAGGCACTTGCTGTACAAAGACTTATCATTACTCACTCAACCTGGCCTCTTGAGTTTGTGAGACACACAGCAATGCCTCTGTGTCGGATCGTTAATGTGAGCAAGTTCATACAAGGTGAAGATGATATTTCAGATACCATGGCCCCAACCATTTGGTTCACTGGAGACATTAATGCCTGGAACTGACGGGGGTTTGGAAATAATTTTAATGTTACGAAGTTGGTTTCATGACCAGTCTCAGATGTGCATGCCAACACTGCTGATGTCATTTTCAGGCTAACTATTGTTTCTGTTTTCTTCAGAGAATCCATGCCATAGAGTGATTATGTAGTCTAGTCGGAGAAATTAAGACATGGAATCAACTGGGGCCCAAATTCACCTGTGTGTCTGATTTGTTCCAGATGCTAAGAAGTATTGAAATGCTGCAGAGTTAAGATTTAGGTCCTTTGTTTAGGGATACACAGTTGATTGGTACTGTTTCTAAACTTTATCCCTTCATAAGCCAGGTCAACACATAGTTTGCTTTCCTGGGACCTTAAAAAAATGAATATGAATAATATAGACTGACATCGATTGTAACATACCCAGGAGTGACCATGGAGAAAATGTACTTTTTCAGACCTTATTGAAAAGAGTTGAAGTACCTCTCCCTCCACGAGGTCTAAACCCGTACGCACCAAAATAGTTGGGTGGGGCAGCTTCTCCACTTGGTGGCAGGAGACGTGCCCAGATCGAGTCCTGGCTGCCCTCCTTATCTCTGAGAAGGATGGTAAATTTATACTGGGGGGGTGGAAACTGTTTTCCTTCTTCCCCATGCTCAAAGCAACTGGGAAAAAGGTTAAGATGTACATTAGCATTCAGCAGCCAGTGGGCCAGAGACATATAATTGCACTTGAAGCCCTCCAGATCTTGTTGTGAACAGTGGGAAGCAGCTATGTGGAGAACCAGCCTCTGACGACTGATGGACTCTCTGTTTAGGAGCGTTATAAATAGAGGTTGGATCTGTTACATTGAATTTCTGCACTGGCAGCGAACGTCAAATTGCGCTTAGGGGTTATTTCCAGCTCTGTAATTCTGAGATTTTTGTCATGAAGTGCCACTACTAGAGGTGGGACAAACTAACTTTATTGTGCGTCTCTACATTCCCCACAGTACCCCCATGCCATGGTTTGTATCAAGTTTGGACTTACTTATCAAGAATCCGTTGGTTGGGGATGTTTAACTATCTTTCAATAGTCAAGAAGGCATGTTATTAGTTATTTCTTTAATAGGCTCAAATGAACAGTTTTCAGAAAGGGTTTAATACATGGGATCCATCCTTGAAGATGGTGTAATATGGCAGAGTTGTCACTGCCCTGCTGCCAGCCTACTCTGGGTAGAGGCTGATTATAAAGGTAATATAAAAGTACATTAACTCACACATATCACACCTCCATAGTGAAAATATCAGGATTGAAGATAGTTTTATTTGTTTTCTTTAATGTGCAGAATGACACTTTTGTGAGTTTGGCAGGAGTTGCAACCTATAGTGTTCCTCTCTTGGAGAGATTGTTATAGGCCTTTTGAAGAAATGATTCAACTACTTTTCATTTCTAGACGTAGTTGAAAGTAATTGGATGCAAGTCAGCCCTTATATAAAAAACATACAATGAGTTGTTTCATCAGCCTTGAAATTAGAAATAGTAATTCTATGTGCATAAAAATCAGCTAAAAGAAGAAAGTAAGTAAATACCGATGGCAAAAAAATAGAAAGAAAGAAGAAAAAGAAGAGAATAAAAAAGAAAAAGAGAAAGTTGACTTTTTTCTCCCTCTTTCAACATACTATGGATAAAGTACAACTGAGATCACATAACGGCGACAACAGTTCACTGTGTAGCCAAATGCTTTCTAATGCCTAAAATTAAGAATATGTGCTTGGAAATGATTTTATGAGTGTGGTTAACTGCCAGATTTACAAAGAAATATGTTCAGAATCTTGGAAGCCTCATGATTCACTCAAAAATGAATTTGACCATGATTTAAACTGCTACGTTTCTACATGACATTTAATATTTTACGTTGGAGGCCCAGATGTCTTTAAGAAAAATAGCATTAAGTTTTTAAATATGATATAAATGCAGTCAGTTTATAAATTCATAACCTTTTCCAAAACTCCAAAATGCTAACCAAGAAAGGGAGTCATAAATGCAATAAAACATAAACCGTAGAAACACTTTGTATTAAAACAGTTTTTAGACAAGTTGGCAGCTGTGTTGGCGTGTAAAAATTCTGAAACCAAATGTGATTTATCATCAGTGTGTTAATTGCAAGGCAATTGACCAGACAACTAATTAGAACTGAAGACCCAAAGGTCACATTAAAACGAATTCTTACTCTGTCCAGTCAGCCGAGACTTATTTGGCAAATTTTATTAAACTTTTTAACTACGGCTAATTGTAATCATGATTAGCTGCAGGTGTGTTTTCTTGTCATCTGTACACATAATATCCGGGCTTTCTTCGCAGTTTAAGATGCTCTAGGGGGTCTAAAAGCGATCAGAAACATGTTAAAGGAACAGAAAGAAAGAGTTTCATCAAAGGCAAAAACACTTTGCAGTGCAAGCTATACTGGTGTTAGTCAGCTAAACAAAGGGGACGTCAACATATGAAAGGCAATGGTTCAAATGATGGACTAGGATTGCCGGGGATCATGGTGATTCAGATTGCCAATAGGCTCTATTCCATTCCAGCCAGTTCCAAACTGTGTTTTTTGGATAATTCTTCAGGTTCTTTGGACACTCACCAGATGAATACTCCATAGCAGATATGTGGTCCTCTAGATGACGCATTTCCATCAGCCCAGTCCAGTATAGACAATAGGGAGGAATGATAGCCAAACCATTCTGCATGATTCCCATCCTGATGTACAGGCTCCTGGAAAGGATCTGCCCACGTCGCCAGAAGGGGGGGAAATGTTGGGTGCAGTCCACATGAAGGTTAAGAAAAGGCTCCATTGCACAGGATGAAGGGGTTTTTTTAAAATTATACTTGATCCCATTCTCTTGTAGAAAAGGGTTAGTAGGATCCGCATTTAAAAGGGAGTGCTGTTGTTTGTGTGTGTGGTGATTGTGAGAGAGAGAGAGAGAGAGAGGAGAGAGAGAGAGAAGGACGTTTCCCATCTTCCCATCCTCTGCGAGCATTTCCTCCTCCGGGTTCTTTCTTGTACTGAGAGAAAATGCGAAATAGAGGAAATACCAGAAGAGGTTTCAACTCCCACTGGTCATGCACATCTCTCGTTTTATTTTGTACGGCAAAATAAACAAGATTAAATCCCCTAAATATAATCAACCATGGAAACATGTGACCTGAGATATAAATAATCCACAGGTTCGAACACTGCACAAATATTCATTTACAATTTTGTAAAAAACAAAACTAGTTGTCTTATCAAAAGGAAATCGATGATTAGATAATGAGCTTAATTTTATTTTATATTGTAGCAAACGGAAGATTTTTTTGACGAACTGTACGAAAAGAACTATATCTTTCTTGCGTACCCAGGCTCTCTAACTGGATATGTCGTTTCTCAGCACACAGCCCCAACACTCTGTTTCGACTTAATGGAAGCATATAGACCATTGCTTCCTTTACGGACTGATTTTTCAATCGGTACCATATCAAAGGAGGAAAACCCTCTTTTTTTTGCACTCGTAGTGGTAAATAGTGAGTTGGAAGTTACAGGTCACCTACTTGTTCTGTGGATGTATACACGAATTAACCTGCCTGTTTTGGGCAAAACAAAATATGAAATACATACAGACATAGATATAAGATATAAGCTATATATAGATATATCTAGCTAAAGTTATATAAAATATGAACAGATAAAAGTATATTAAAAGAATGACACTAAAAGATATATAATTGGAAATGGTGGGTAGCAATAGCGCATCTCCATCAGTGAGGAAATGTGTAACATTAGCAAATGCATTAAAAATGGCATATTAATGAAAATACATTAAAATCCCCGATGGAAGTAAAAACGGAAGTTAAAAAACAACCCATCCAGTAAAAGAAATACCCCACAAAGAATGCAAGATATGATGCAAAGAAATTGGATTGGGATTTAGAGAATTTAAAACCGAATTGGGCGCATTCTCTAGAAACTCAAGATCCAGATCCAGTGCACTGTGAAAAGAACATCCACATGTGGAATTTTTTTTTTTCCCACAGTTGGATGTTTTTGTCAAGTTGCACTGGATCTGGGATCTTAAGTTCTAAGAGGAATGCGCATTCGTTAAATTTCTCTAAATCCCTATTCTACTATTTTGTCCTCACAGATTAAGATGAATAATTTTCAGTTCATTTCCTGTAGCAGAAGAATGAATGGATTTCCATATCCCAACTGTTTCTAGAATTTATTTGGCACAGAAATACACGGTGTATGTGTCTATGTATGTTAGAATTGGGGTGGGGGGTGGGATGGGTTTCACAAATGGTTTCCAGGTAGTCATGGGTGAGCGTTGTTGTGTTTTTTATGCGCAAAAGATTGCCTAACAAGGCCATGTGGCTATTGTGTCCAAGATCACTGGGGATTTTTTGCATAGAAAGCAGCAATTGCGAACTAAAAACATATGTGGTCATCTTAAAAATGTGTTTTTGACACAAAACCCTATAACTGTTGTACAAACAAATAGTGTATTTCCAAGAATTTGAGATGTGAAAGTCCCAAGCAAAAACTATGCAAAATTCACACCACTTTATTATTCTTTTTGATTAAGCTGTCCAATTTTCTAAGGACTGATTTTTCATCCAGGGAATTAGTAACTTTGGATATTCTTTCCATTCCTATAGGATACAACATATATGTTATTTATTCATCCCAGGACAATGAATTTTGAGACTTTTAAACTCTGGGATATTTTCTGAGGTCTTTATGGTAATCAATAAACTAAACAAAAAGAAAGCAAGAGGATAATGCAATGAGAAGGAAAGGGGAAAGCAAGAAGTGACTTTGATGGGAGGCAGCAGAGGAATGGGAATTTCCAGAACCATGGAGCTCCAATGTCTCAAAAAGGAGACAGGAGGGGAGTGAGGAGTAAATTAATGGATGGCAGTTTTCACCTTTACTCTGATAACCAATATAAATCTAAATGTCAATGTAAAATTAACTTCATTAAGGCACATCCTTTCACCAGAAGTGAAATAGATTTAGATTTTGTAATATATTAACAATTAGCTCAATATGTTAACTTTTACACACTAACTTTCCCATCTTCATCCACATCAAACATACCAGTTCTATGCAGCCATGTCTACAACAAATGCTTGTACAATTTAAAATCTCACTGTATAAATACTTCACACAGTGTGCACGAGCCTTTGAACATACAGATTTTGTGCACCAAATTCATTGTAATACCTTCAAGCCTGCTCCACAGTTTCTTGGGATAAACCAATATATAGGTAACATATAATAAAGTATAATGACAATAATTCCATTGCACCCCAAGAGGCATTTGCTCATGGCATCCAAACTGTTTACAAAAGGGGATATATTATGCTAGGTAAGACCTAGCAATTCTGTAGCAAACAATTTTAGAAAGGTATATCAGAATATTAAATTTGTACCTAGTGCTAAAAGGATTGGGGAAATAAGTATATGTTTCAGTGTAAGATTTAAGAGATAACTAATTCAAAAATTATATAGTTTGGAAATGGGACTGTATTACAATAAATAAAGTACTAAGAAGAGATACTATCTTTTTAAAATGAAAAGAAACCTTGCCTAAAACAAAGGATTATTTAAAGGGAATAACTAAGACACTAGCCCACTTCTTCATCCAATGATTAGGCAAAGACGGATGCCTGTTTGTAAGAATATTAAGTGTCAGCAGTGTTAGAGTAAAATTCTGAAATATGATATTTATATAAAGTGTAGTTTGAAATGATTACAGAAAGAAGACAGTATAAACATAACATCATTACATGTTCAACTGTTGCATTTTACAAGATTTAGCAAAGGAGGAAGCCTTTTATAAGGGCTTCAAAGCAAATGATTTCATTTATTACAGACTGCATTGTAAGAGTTGAAATAGCTAAAGGCACTAGTAAACAATGTGTCAAACCAATCCCCAAATAAGAACTGTTAAAACTTTAATAGTTATGAAATGACTAGCTCTGAATTAATTTGCTCTCTGCTGCAAATGTGCAGCTGATACCAAATCCATCTACCTACATTTATATGACCTCAGTTACAGTTTACTTCTGTAACTGTTATTCTGCTCTTAAGGTTGATTGGAAATCTGAAATAAATTATTAACCACATACATTACAAAACAAACCAGCATGTAGAAGTTGCTCAATGAAACACATGAACTGAATTTTAGATAGCTAGCAATTCCAAGATATGTTTGGACTTCTGCAAAAATACTGATCCCTTTAGAATAGTATTGTACTACACTCTTAACTGTTGTGGATACAAAATCCCGGTTTTTCTGAATATGTAACCAAACAGCGCAGTATGGGGGAAATGATACCAGAAAGCTAAAAATTTCCATTTGAGAGATTCTCCCTCCATTATCTAGGCCAGTACAATATAATCAGCTTGGCACAAACAAAAGGTATATTTGCTCAAAACCTTCTGCAGAAACGCCACTGAAACTCATGCTCACATTGCACTGCATCCAGTGGCGCCTCACCTGAGCAGAAAAGCACTTCCACTGGTACAGGTTCCCTTCATAGGAATTTCGTCAGCTTCCCCCTCCTGCTGTCACCCAACAACTAGTCTTACAACTTTCTAGCAGTTTGTCCAACTTTCACTAACAGAGGGGAAAGTGCAAGAGATTGTAGTGTGGAGGGACAGCAGGAAAGCCTTACTTTACAAGCAAAATCCCACTCCTCCCTTCTTGTGCACAAAATCATAATTGGGGTACAGAATAAATATCACTATGCATATTTTATAAAAATTGCCTTTTCCTGTAACACATAACAAATGTCTGCTGATACAGATCAATACCTTGTGATTAACCAGAACATGTCCAAGGGTGCAGTGATAATGCTTTAAAGAGCAAATTGTGATTTCTGTACACTCAGGTAATGCTAACACATTTGTTTATCATCTAATATCAATTGTCTGGACTCAACAGAACAAGGCTCCAATTTCTCTTCTAACTGGGTTCAACAACAAGACTAGAACTGCTGTCCCAAGACTCTAGACCTTCAAAAATAATCATACAGCTTGCATAAGGTTCCTTACCTTAGTATCCATGGGCTTCACTACCTTCATAAAGGCACCCCTCAAAATGGCTTCCTCACGTTCACTTCTGCTTACTTTCCGAGAATCCAGGAATTTCAGGTTGGCTAATTTGTGCAGAACAAAATACCTGATTTTTCAAAAATGGAAAAACTTTAGGTTAGGATGTTCATTGACCTAGGGACAACATTTTCAATGGATATGGCTTTTCCAAAAAGCTTATAACAGCAAGCATTTTTATTTCACAAAATCATCCATTCAATTTAATACAACAACAACAGCAACTGCCAGTGTTCTATATTTGTTACTTAGGCCTGTTACAGACTGCCAAAATAAAGCTGCTTGGGGTCTCTTTGGAGGTATGCTGTTTAAATGATGCATGGGTCCTAAGAGTCCGGAGGTCGTGCCGAAGCCACACTCCATTCCTAAGCACCGGAGTGCAGCTTTGGTGCAGCTTCTGGATTCTTAGGATGCATGCATCATTTAAACAGCATACCACCAAAGAGACCCAAAGCAGCTTTATTTTGGCAGTCTGTAACAGGCCTTAGTTGAATATACCTTATTAAATAACCACTCCTTGGTGACTCACATACCCAAGCTAACATTTCAGCAGTGTGAAAGCCATGAGCTTCCAATTTGTTATTCTAGTTTGGAATAATTAGTTTGGAAGGGTAAATGTTGATAAGAGAGTTCTGAAGACACAACTAGAATGCTGCGTCTAGTTCTGGACATCCATACTCAAGAGCTATGTGAATTCACAGAGGGTGACTTCAAAGTAGAACACTTTTGAGAAACACAAGGGTACTTCAGACATACATAGTGACAAAAGGTAATGCAAGTGCAAAACTTTGAGAAGCTCTCAGAAACAATAAAAGCATTTTGATAAGCCCAGTAATATTTCTCAATGGAGTTTCATACTTCTCCAGTTTTCCCCCAAGTGAGGCACAACCATAACAAAGTTTAAATTCATATCAATACAGAAAAACACAGGCTCATGTCTGAGCACTATACAAGATTCAAAACTGCTGGGGGGGTATGTTAAGCTAACATTTTGGCATGAAAGCTGGAACCTGGCTAGCCAAAAACCCACACACATCGATTTATTCACAAAAAGCTGACAGAGCATGGCACAGCATGGCATGAATCAACGTTTAAAAAAAACAGCCCTGGAAGGTGATAATATCAACTCATCTCAAGCACTTTCTATTTACAGCCAGCCACCCAGATATGAAACAGACTTAGTGGAGACGGGGAGAGGAAGCGCCAGATCCTTTCCTGGCAGGAAACAGAAAGGTGATTGATAATATTTCCCACAAATGCCAAGTTTATATAGACCATCATTCTAGTAATGAGCCTGAGACTCATTACTTGGGCATGTGTGTTGGAAAGGCAACCACACATGCCCAAGATTATGAGGGAGGAAATTGTTTAGGTTCAAATATAAAGGACAGCCGCTTTATATGTCCAAACTCAATGGATAAGCTGTTTAGAGAGGTTATGGAATCCCCCTTCCTTGGAGTTTGTCAGGAAAAAGCCTCCACTGACTTTTTTTTAAGGGTCAAACTGGTTCTTGGGTAGCTTCCAATTTCCTTGGAGATGAGGAGAAACAATGGTTATGATTTTATTTATTTTTTCTTTTAACAACTAGACAAAACAAAAAAAGTCAACCAGCTATACCTGGTAATGTCTGAGGCGGTGGGTTAGTCGGTTCTTAATAAGACAGAATGTGCTCACTGACACATGTTGAAATCTACCCACTTTATGAATGCAAACCCTCAACCACATCATTTTTGTGAAAGATATAGCAGTAAAAAGGAAAGGGCTTCATACAAAGCATTGCATATCCTCAACTAGTCAATTTCTGAAATTCTGAAGCATAGCTGGATGCCTGGGGATACTGAAATATTCTCACCGTCATCTACAACTTCGTCAAGTGTCCTTTCAGTCCCCTGCAAGACTCTGATGGCCCTTATCTTTCAATGGAAGAGCATATTTCCATCTTATATTACTGGCAGAAAAACTTCAAAAGACAAGGAATTATTTTAACCAGAAGGAAACAATATGTCAAGAGTAAAGCTCAGGAGGAGTAAAAAAAAACCCATCCAAGTGAAGGGTGAAAAAAGATTAATATTCAAGTGCAGAAAGCATCACCATTACAAAATCAGCAAATGTTTAATGACGGATTGAAAGATGCCATCAAGGAAGCAGCCACAAAAATGACAACAGATTTAGGTAGTGTTGCTCCATCTCTCTGCCAGCTTTGGACCAAAGCCCTAAATGTCAGTCTCACATAACCTCATCAGAGGAAGTATGCACTTGTAGCAGAACAGTTTTGGCATAAAGGTTTTCTTTGATTTAACCAAAAGGGAACAAACAACTTCCTAATTTTGAGAGAGTTTGTGGGGGAGTGAGGAGATGAACAAAAGCAGTATGGAATGGATTCTATCATTGAAACTTTCCTCAATCATCTTGTCAGTGCACTGTAGATGTTGTATAGCAAAGGATGTTGAACTACAAAAAGCAATCTGTAGCAGACATTGGAAGCTACCCTGTTGTGAGTGTTGTGAAGCCTTGCAATAATGGAAGAATTCAATAAATGCAATAAAGCCTTACATTTGGAAGAATAGCCAGATTAAATCCCAACTGCACAAACTTCTTTCAGCAAAGCAAGAATTAAATAAGTGCATATGTACCCACATTCACATTCTTAAGGACTCTTTATATACTGTAGGTCTGCACTGTATGCTGGGAATATGCTTTAATGTTACTACATCAATGCTGAGGCAACCATAATTATGTACTCTCCAATGTGCTCAGATCCTTATCTAAAAGCCTGTCCCAAGTTCTTCAGTTTTGGGGTGTAATGTGTTAAGGCTGAAGAGCAGGACATTTTCAGGTGTGATACCCTTCCTCTGAAATATATTTACTATGATTGTTCACTCACTTGTTGCTTTTAGAAAGGGTGGCAAAATTTGTATATGAAACAGTGAACAATATAAAATAATTTCACAGTTTATCTAGAGTCTAGTCTAATCATTGCTGAAAATCTACTATTATATATATTATCCCTCATAAGCAGCCCAACCAAGACTTTGTTTAGAAGTCAATAATGAACTGTTCCACTGGCATATAGCTTAATGCATCAGGAACATTCCCCCCCCCTAATGTTTACTTTTATGATTTTAAACAACTTTTAAAGATCCTATTGTGGAGCAAAAGAAATCAGACTTGTTCCTTTATCTTCCTGACTGAACATCAATTATATCTATTTATTTATTTCATTTGTATATGGCACCTTTCTCCTCGAAGGGACCCATTATGTGAAGATGGCCATCATACTGCTTCTCAACTGCTCCTTCTGTAAACTAATGATATTCAAATCTTTTGATTTATTCCAGCCATTTGTTCAACTTTTTAAAATCAAAATGTTCATCACTTTCTTTTGGACACATTCCAGTTCTTTTCTTTTCTTTTTTGCACTGTTTGGATGCTGCTGCTGATAATTAAAAATTTGTGGCATAAATTCAACTGTAGAAATTTTGTGGATCTTTCTGAATTAGAACAGCACCATGAAGATAGTGGTTTGTTTAAACTACCATTTTTAATTACTATTACCACAATTGCATTATTAATCAGGATATTAAGCAAAAATCAAATTACAGTCCCCATACTGAAGCTAGTGAGCAACAGAATGGAACAGAGATCATGTAGTCCTCACATTTCTTCTTGGCTTCATAAACCATTGCTTATAAGGCCAGGAATGTTACCACTGAACCCTCCCAATACATGTGTTATCTCCAAATAGGATGAGATAACAGGATAAAGACATATACAGCAGCATGAATATTTAACCTAGCCAAGTACAATATCTAGGAATACCTTCACCTATTATCTTGCTTTTTCAGGTATGGGTATGGATATTAAACTATGCCATACATCTCAACTAGAAGATGGAATTCCAGATGAAACATAACCCCCATTTCTATAAAAACATATAGAAAAGGATTCCTAAAACCACAAAATGAACATGTTATAATATAAATTCAAGCCTTGTAAATTTAATCCAGGGTTATTTGTCGCTCCAGATCTCTTTACGGTGATGTATGACTTAGTTACTAGGGTTATCACAGCACTATCCTAAAGTTGCATAGTACATAAAACATTCAAGTTAACAATGCAAGGAGGTTAACTCCCTAAGATAACCTACTATCAGAGGGTTAAACCAGATGATAGGCCTCTGTCAGCTTCCAGGGAGCTATTGATGGTTCAATCAGTTTGTTTTGAAGGTAAAGTACAACAAAAGGGCACTAAACTTATTCAAACTGTCAACAGACACTATCTGGAATGTTGCTTGCAGGTAAGTAATTTGGGGTGTTTTAAGACCATTATCAAATGGCAATGGCTGCAGAAAGAGACAGCTACTAATAACACAGAATGCAGCCATCATAAAACACTTTATGGCAGGCACAGGGATCTATAAACTGCATGACATATTGCACTTGCTTTCAACTTATAAAATTGCTAGTTAAAGGAGTACTGCTTAATGAAAAAGGATCCATCTAATTTTCACATTCTATGTATAGAATATTTTATTTTGGCTAAGGGAGTAAGTCCAAATGCAGTTTTAAGCATCACTTTGAACCCCTTTCAGAATTCCTGAAACTGGTGTTAGAAGGCATACCCTTTTCTGCAGATGTGTGAAAGAAGGTCATTATCTGCATTGGTGAGAGAAAGCAATGAGCTCTGGAGAGAAGCAAAACAGATATCCCAGGAAAGTCTTTAAAGGCCCATTTATCTCTGCCTGTCAAACTCTCTTGTAGTCTACAATGTCCTTAGGAAATTGGCTATGCATAGAGTTCAGTCTGTTCAGGAAGTTCCATTTGGCAGTAGGTCAGGGGAAGGAGCTTGGATGGCACTAACAGAGACACACCATTAACATTAACCATCCATTCATTTTAGGGATGTGAAATACTCTTAGTCTCAATTTAGGTGTGTTTCTTTGAATTCAATTTACAGTACATTTTTGTCCCATCCTTTGGTGCTATGAAGCTGTAAATTTACCTCATATGGAAATTCAAGCATTTTCCACAACAATGTGTGTGTGTGTGTGTGTGTGTGTGTGTGTGTGTGTGTATATTCTCATTGACTACTGACTTAGCCACACAAGCCCTGTTTCCACAACAGTCGTGGTAGTGAAAATAAGATGAGAAAGCATTGCTTTCATGGCAGCCATTACTGCATCTCTTTTCAATTGCACAGTCGGGGTGGCTGCCCTCATTGCAGTCTGTTCCTGACTCTTCCTTAAACCTGCTTTCCTACCTTATGCCCTACCCAGCATGACTTTAGGGTTTTTAAATTTTACTTTTTCATGTAGTTTCAGAACTCTGCTACCTCAACTTGAAAGAAAGAAAGAAAGAAAGAAAGAGCAAAACAGAAAATAAATAAATAAATGTAATCAGGGTGCATGGGAATAGTGACGGGGGATACTGACACGACATAACTGGCAACCATGTGACTGCCCCAGGTATTTTGCATGTTGGGACTTGTGTGCTTGCCAAGTCACTGATAGGTTTCCCCCATCAATGAAAAGGGATGGGTCGGGGACAAAGTAGCTACAGGTCAGAGGCATCATTGTGTGATGACTATGGCCAATGCCATTTCTGTCCTGGTGTACAGTCAGCCCTTCTTATACATGGATTTTTTATACACCGATTCAAGCATCCACGGTTTGAAAATGTTCAAAAAAAGTATAAATTTCAAATATCAAACCTTGATTTTCCATTTTTTATAAGGGACACCATTTTGTTATACACGGGGGATCTAGGAACCAAACCCCAGCGTATAACAAGGCTCCACTGTAATTGTGGCTTAAAAGGTGTGTGTAGTAATGTACTAAAATATGTTTGTATTTATTTTTCAATGATATCAACTATAACTATGTATTGAGAAAGGTAGTGGCAAGAAGCAAGTAGAGGACGGGGGAGAAAGACAGATATGATGCTTGAAGAATAATCACCGAGATTCTGCATCTGGGGCATAGCTATAGTCAGCCACCCCAAGCAATGCAGTTTTGTTTCACTGCCATTTTGTTTCACTTGAGGATGATATAGCTAGCCCCTGCTCACCAGTCAGTGATGGTGCAACAAAGAATTGTGACAGGACACTACCGAGATCATTGCACCATCACTGCTGATCAAAGGAGGCTGCATTCAACATCTTTCAGCACCTTACTCACCAGCACCACACATCTCTTGTTTCAGTGATGGAGTTGGTACAGATGGCTGGATTTTAAGGTGAGTTTCAGGTGCATATACAATCATGGCAATGGCACGATGCTTGTAAATGTGAATAGGAAATAGTCTTAAGTCCAACTCTGCTGACAAAATGGCTTCATCAGATACAGCCATCAGTGGAACAGTAATAAGAAGAGATTTTCAATTATTCTTTTTACCTCTGTAAAGGTAAAGGTTACCCTTGACATGAATATCTACTTGTAACCGACAGCAAGGGGTGGTGCTCATCTCTGTTACTAAGCCAAAGAGCCAGTGTTGTCCAAAGACGACTCCAAGGTCATGTGGTCAGCATGACTGCATGGAATGCTGTTAACTTCCCAACAAAGTAGTACCTATTTATCTACTTGTATTTGCATACTTTTGAACAGCTAGGTTGGCAGAAGCTGGGACTGGTGATGGGAGTTCACCCCATCACGTGGCACTTGAGCCTCGAACCGCCAACCTTCCAAATTTACAGTTGTCAGGATTGGCACCCTAACTACAATGCCTCCATGTCTCCTCTGTACCACCCCTATATTTACTCTAAAATATTTGGAGTGCGAATGGGAAAGAATTTAGTTATTATCAAGATAACTGATGAAAGTATGATTATTGCCCTTCTAGTGGCTGCATATAAACTGCAAAATTAATGCAATTTGACACTGCTTTAATGGCTATGGCTCAGTACCATGGAATTATGGGATTTGTAGCTTTTTGATTTATTTAGCCTTCTCTGTCAGATTGCTCTGGTGCCACAACAAACAACAAATCCCAGGATTCCATAGAATAAATCCATGACAGTTAAAGCAGTGTCAAACTGCATTAATTCTGCAGAGTCGCAGCATCCTCAGTCCAAGACTGTCAGATGTTCACAAATTTGCTAGGCTTACAGTCACTGTGGAAGAGCAGCATAAAAATAAAATAAT
>NC_056524.1:151660286-151696195 GCF_019175285.1 Sceloporus undulatus | reverse complement strand
GGTGATACTTACCAGAGCTGAGGCTTGCTTCCAATTGATGGAAATCACGAACAGAAATGGACCCAATAACTACTTCCAAACAGGGATGCATTGGGGAAATCTAGAGGAAGGCCAGTAGCATGGCTGTTTGCAGGCAGACTAGACCCAAAGAACTGGATGCTAAAAGCCAACATTTATACAGTGAAACTGCTTTGATGGTAGAAATCAAAGATTTGGAATAATTAACTATGCCAAATGGTTTTCCAGGAAGGAATATTAGAGGCGACTGGGGGTGGATGTGTCCATTACTATTTGGACAAAAGATAGATGGCTTCAGCAAATGTTTTCAAACCAAGAGCTGAGAGTTGAGAATTTCCAGAGATAGGTGTTATTTTCCAAGACAAATGGGAAATCACACCTTGGCAAGAAAAATTGTCTTTACAAAGGCCATCATCTCTTCTTGTCAGACTTACCATCAACTCCTCTGTTGACCACAAAGGGATTATCTATCTTGATCCATTTCAATCTCACTTCAGGCCCAGGTCACCTTGCTGGATGACGTAAGCAGGGAGCTAGAGAGGGGGAGTGTGTTCCTGTTGGTCTCGTTAGATCTCTCAGCGGCTTTCAATGCCATCGACCATGGTATCCTTTTGGGCCACCTCTCTGAGATGGGACTTGGGGGCACTGTTCTACAATGGCTACAGTCTTTCTTGGAGGGGCAAACTCAGAAGGTGGCATTGAAGAACTCCTGTTCAACCCCATGGCTGTTGGCTTGTGGGGCTCCTCGGGTTCTGTTTAGTCCCCTACATTATTTAACATCTATATGAAATTGTTTGGTGGAGTCATCCAGAGTTTTGGGCCGAGGTGTCACCAGTATGCAGATGACACCCAACTCTATCTCTCCTTCCCATCTGATTCCAAGGAAGCTGTCTCTGTATTGAACCAGTATCTGCTGTCAATAATGGACTGGATAAGGGCAAACAATCTGAAGCTTAATCCAGACAAGATTATGTGTGTTTGCTATGCCTTTTAACTTTTTGTTATATTTTAATGTATTTTTATATTGTTTTTAGATGATTTTAAATGTTACTGTAATATTTTTTAAAATCTGTGAGTCACCTTGGGTCCTTTTGGGGAGAAAGACAGCATATGAATGAATGAATGATGCTAAAGTCTCTGGGTGGCCTATTGTGATGTGCATCCAGATCACTCTCTGACAGGCTCCAACTACTCTGGGACTAACTACCTGTTTTGGAGCAATCCTAGGCTATTCAGAGGTCACCCTTCATCAGAGTCCCTTTTTGATATGAAGTTATATCAACTATATTTAGGTTCCAAATGTGGCCAATATGCTCAACCTGATGTAACCGATAACACACCCTTTGCTCCCATGCGTAAAAGGGCAAAACTGCTATTGCCTAGGTCAACATGACTGTCCTATTGACCAAAATATCTCATGTAGCATGGTGCATATGCCCCTCTTAACAAGGGCATTTTATTTGATCTCACCAGCAAACAATGTTCGTTGGTGTAGCCCAAGGCTTTGGAGGTTAAAGTAATGATGTTTTTTCTTACTTTTTTCAATGAGAACCAACAACTTTAAGTATTGTAACAATAATAATGCTGGCATTGGGAAAGCATAATAAGTGTTTACTCATTGTTGCAGAATTTGGAGAAGGCAGGGTTGGACATTTGAAGATGAGTGAGACAGAATTTTGTGGAAGTAATTGAGTCACCTAGAAAATTATTCACAATATAAAATTCTATCCTCATTTAACAAAAAGCATTTAACATTCTTGGAAACAGAAGCATGGGATTGACACATGAATCTGTACCCAAAACATGATATTGATATTGTCTACCTCTTCGTAAATCTTTGTCCAAAACTATCATTGGTGTACTTGAGCTACGTATTTTAATGTATGTTCTATGTGCTAATTTGTAGGTTGGATGTTACAAAACAGTCAGAGCAAAACAAATAACTAATGTGGTAAGAAGTCAAAGCAATCCAGTGAAAGAAAGTATCAGACCAAGTGGATTCCACATGTACCTGGCAGTTCAAGTGAACAGCAAACACTAAAATTACAAAACATGCCTCCCATTTCCACTTCTTATCTTGCCAATCAAAATAAGTAAGGCCACACATATTAAAAATACTTTGCAATGTATTCTGATCTGAACCACTTTTTTGCAATCCTGTAATAACACGGATTGTGTTTTTACTGCAAACAATAGACCCCCATGACAGATCAAGTGCTGTTGCTACAAGACAAGTAACCAGCAATTATTGTGTTGACTGTCTGTGAGTTTGATCTCTCGGTCATGACCTTTGCTTTCTGGAGATCGTCAAAGCAGAGGCTGCAGATGAGGTTATTTGGCATTTATGCTGCCTTGCTACACACATTACTTCCCCACCCCCATATTTGAATCTCCCTACAAGCATCCCTTACCACAGTATACTGTGATTAAGAATAATGTTTGAAAACCATAAAAGCCAGAAGTAATTTCCAAAGCAATGATACTTACTAGAGAATAATTAAGCAATGATACTTACTAGAGAATAATTAATTATTCACCATTGATAGTAATTCTGTCAATGTGTTATTGCTCATCACACACAGAATAAATTAATTCTTCACACAGAGAATAAATTAGTCAAGTATGATAATTCTACAAATTTCACCAATTCCAAAATACTGCTATTGTTATGTTTCTCTCTTCTCAATTGTTTATTAAATTTCTAACTGAAGTATCCAATCATTACCTTCTCACACCCCCTTTTCCCTTCTGTAATGTGTCTATGAAGTTATAAACCATAAAAATCAATTACTTGCGAACTGCCTTGAATACACTGGCATACATTTTGCATATGAATGTTCTGGACAAACACAGACATATGCACACACTATAGTATAAAACATGTCAAATATATTACATAGCCTTATTGAAAATTCCAAATGCTTGGGTATATCTGATTGAAACCCATAACCAAACTGCAAATATTTTCAGGCTTCCCTTTCAAAATATGCATTAAATGCAGCAATACCTAGATTGCAGAAGTCCAGGGAAGCATAATTTTTAACAGAAAATCATTTGGGGTTTCCCTTCTTCCCACTTTGGAGCATGACCTGTGGAATCTTTTTAGGTGTGCGCAAGAGCTTGCACAAATATAGTGGGGCTTTGAACTCTTCTTACATTTTGCAGGGATACTCCTGTCTTCAGGCAGAGTAAGGCCTCAGACGACAAATTATTTTTATGTCAAAGCCAGCAAATTGCCAGTTATTAATTTGTTATTATAGGTGTGGACTTAGTTATACATAAATGAGACTAGTAAAATCAATAGAATTACTTAGTCATAACTACTTACATCCCATTGATTTCAATGGATCCATTTTGGCTCATTCTGGATCTCACTGATTCTCTCTGACTGCTAGAGAGGAGGAGAGGTATATGCAAGGTTTTTCTCCTTCAGATGATAAAAAATAATGTGATTAACCTTTTCTGGTTCTATGCTCCTAAACTAGAGGAGGGGGCACCATTTTCTTCTCTGCCTCAGGTAGCAAAACACCTTGTTCTGGTCTCTTTTCTAACAAATACTGTCTTTAAAGTATGGGAAATCATGTTTTAAAAAATCCAAAGAATATGCCCATCAAACTGCTCAGGGGACCATTGATCCATATGCCTCATTGCGTGTCTGAAGTTTGTTGTTTGCTTAATAGTTCCTTTCCAGATAACTCTGTCATTGCTTCCATACTATGGACTTTATAATCCTATCAAGCATTGTTTATTTGCCATAAAGCAGTGAAATTATTTAAGATAGTGGATTTTCACTTTGCACTGTGTTATCTGTTCCTATGGTTAGTAACTTAATGTTTACTCAGAAGTAATTCTTGAAACGTCTATTCCTTTTATTGCATCCTTTTCAATAAGCAGCATTATTACTGGATAACAACCAATTAACTACATTTAATACCTAGCTTCTGTTCCCTAAAGGAAGATGCTTATTTTTATTTTAAAACTGTGGTTGCATTTCTGTTTTTCCACAGGATCTTTACTTTACACGAGGATGACTAGCTTAAAAGTTAGTCAATATACACTATAGAATCAAGTCCCTTACAAACAGTGTGGCAGTGAAACAAGGAGCCTGGCAATCTACCAGGAGTGTATGGCAGAACAAATGGTAATAGATGCAATTTCTGAATATCAATACAGTGGACCCTTGTTATACGCTGGGGTTTGGTTCCAAGATCCCCCGTGTATAACAAAATCTGTGTATGCTCAAGTCCCATTAAATATAATGACATAGCAAAATGGTGTCCCTTAGAAAAAATGGAAAATCAAGGTAAATGTATACTTTTTTGGAACATTTTCAAACCATGTATGCTTGAATCCGTGTATAAAAAATCCGTGTATAAGAAGGGCCGACCGTAGTTCACAATCCACTCTGGAGGTTTCACACAACCAGCACCTTTGCCACCATTTCCTTCCGATTGCTAGGGAAGGAGAGTTAATAGCTTTGAGATACGCATGCGGACCAATGCGGAAGGAGTCAGGGTTCACCATAAGGGCCCAGGATCCTTAGTGATATAAACTTAATATTTCAGGCAAATGATTTATATGTTAAATCCTTGATCTTTAGGGAGGTTTATTGGCTATTCCCCCCCCCCCCCCCCCCCCAGAACACCTAAATGGTTTGGCAGATGCAGCACACACACTATGGAAATGGCCACGTTTATTAACTTGCAAAAATTAAAAACATCCCATGCTAGCTCTGTGACAGAAAAGAATTCAACAGAGAGATTTGTTTGAGTTTCAGTGCAGTCTGGTATGGTACAAAACAGAATCAGATTTATTTTACAGCCTATTTTAATTACAGAAAAGGAAATATCAAAAACAATGTGAAAAGAATAAAGAATAAGATTGAAACAATATTGTACATGGATAACTATGGATCCTTCACATTTTGGCATAATAGTTTGTTACAAATATGACCTAAAACTATCTTGACCCTCTTTTTTTAAAATAAATAAATAAAAATAAACATTTTACATGCAAATGTAATAACAGACATGATTGTTTTGATGTATAGCTGTGTGACATATTATAAATATTACATCACAGAACCACAGAGAATGTCACTCAACAAGACTTTTTTCCCCTAGACAGTATTAAATGAACCATGGATTCTTGCTTCTGAATAGTTCCTTTAAGGAACTACTTTTGCTTAAATGATTAATAAGAAGCACATTGTCAGAAAAATGCACTTAAAGTGAAAAACAGTAAACTGTAGAGATATCATTCATTTTTAAGCAATTTTGTGGTGGAAATGTCTCATAATGCCAGTATTAGGCATTTTGTAAGCAGGGCGGCTAGTATGCTTTCCAGTTTGGGGTTAAGGTGAAAGGAAAATACATTTTTCAATCTAGGCCACTTAGCAGAAGCCAAGTTGACACATTTATTCACAATTCAGAAGTTAGCTCATTGACTAGTTTAATATAAATTATAGCTTTAAAATTGTTTCCGAAAGAAGTATGAAAAACTGAACATAGAATAGGTCTGACTGTGAGCCTTCCAGCTTTTTGACCCTGATTTCAACTAAGTGCAGCATTCACAAAATGATATTATTATTTTAATCCCATGTCTGTTTTGAACAAGGTGCATTTCAGGATTTCCATACATTATTTGATTAAGACACTAATGTATAGGTCAGAATGCCTCATATATATATATATATATATATATATATATATATATATATATGATGCAATCAAAGCATACTTGTGTATGACCAGAGAATACATATTAGATCTGCTGAAAGTAATATTTACATCACAGGTAAGTAATAGGTATATGTCTGATTAAACCTTTAAGCCAGGATTAACTGGGGGTGGGGAGAGAGGAATATATGTTTTCTTCAGAACACATAATTGGTTACATCTATTTCCCAAACAGGTACCTAATACCAAAAGGCTTCACTCTGTCCTACCAAGTTCCACTTATTAGTTGTCATACAGGAAAACTGGCAACTTTAAGTGTGTGTGTGTGTGTGTGTGTGTGTGTGTGTGTGTGTAAGTGTTTTCAAGGTGCCAATTTATGGTCACCTCATGAATTTTATAGGCTTGTCTTAGGCAAGGAATACTCAGAGGTGGTTTTCTCAGTTCCTTCCTCTGAAATATAGCCTTCAGCACCTGCTGTTTGTTGGTGGACTCCCATCCAAGTACTAACCAGGGCTGACCCTATTTAAATTTTAAGATAGGATCTGGTGCCTTTAGGGTATTTGGGCTATCTATTTGGATAATACTAGACATTATTATTATTCTTTCAGGAGTAGACCATAATCATTTGATTTTTTAAAAAATGTTTATCATGTATGAGTTGTAGCACCCAAATGTCGGCATCCAGTTAGGACAGATACCTTAGAGAATCCATTACAGGGGCAGAAATCATATACATAATCATACATATGTATCGTTAATCTTCTCATACGTCAACCAAAACTATTGGATAGCAGCTCTTTCAGTTTATCTGCTTAGCTTCCAAAATCAGACTGGATCTGCTGTTTTGGGGGTATTTAGGCAACTCTAAATAGCTCCAAAAATTTGAGAAGGCCATATCTGCCCCCATCCCCCATAAAACAGCCTCTGGGATTATGTAACTTCCCCATGCCTGTGTATTGAGTTGTAACATGTATTAGATTACTATCTCCTACAAACTGAGTAGCTGTCTGATCTCATCAACTATCTAAATTTGACATAATATTTTCCATAGGAAAGTCAGTTCCATTTGTAGTCCAATGATACTAACCTGTACCTTTGGTAGTCTCCCTCATCTTTATCTTTGCAGACCAGCTCATTTGGGCATGCTGTATTTCCCAGCAAACTCAGGTACTCCAAAGCAGGGGCTACTTCAGCTAAATGATCCAGTAGGCTCTCCAGTTCTGTTATGTGCCCAAGATTATGGGCTAAGGATTCAACAACATTAACAAAAGGCAAGCTTTAAATAACCAAACTGTGTCAGCTCATCAACCCCTACCCAACAAGGCGGATGTGTAAACCCAGCATCTATACAAAATCACATAGACTGAAAAAATTACATATCTTGATTTCAGTCGAGCCTTTGACAAAGTTTCCCATGATATTCTTGCAGAAAAGCTAGTAAAATGTGGCTAGACAATGTGACTTTTAAGTGGATTTGTAATTGGCTGACCAACCAAACCCAAAGGGTGCTCAGCAATGGCTCCTCTTCATCCTGGAGAGAAGTGACCAGTGGGGTCCCACAGGGTTCTGTCCTGGGCTCACTGCTATTTAACATATTTATCAATGACTTGGATGACAGAATTGGGGGCATGCTTATCAAATTTGCAGATGACACCAAATTCGGAGGACAGGATCAGAATTCAAAATGACCTTAATATATTAGAAAGTTGGACCAAAACTAACAAAACAAACTTCAACAGGGAGAAATGTAAGATACTGCACTTAGGTAGGGAAAAAAATGAAATGCATAGATATAGGATGGGAGACACTTTGTTTAAGGAGACTACATGTGAAAGGGATCTCGTAGACCAAAAGTTGAACATGAGTCAACAGTGTGATGCTTCACATTACGAGGAACTTCCTGACAGTAAGAGATGTTTGATAGTGGAACACACTCCCATGGAGTCTCCTTCTTTGGAGGTCTTTAAGCAGAGGCTGGATGGCCATCTTTTGGGAATACTTTAATTGTGAGTTCCTGCATGGCAGGGGGTTGGATTGGATGGCACTTGTGGTCTCTTCCAACTCTATGATTCTAGATTCAGAAAACTAACATTAATTGTTCCCATGGTAAAGAGGACTAAGTCCAACTTGGTCTTTCCCCCTGTCTCCCGCATGTTCTTTTCCCCTCTCTTCTCAGGTCTTTTTGCACTCTCTGAAAAACATTATAAACTTTGACAAAAGGATGAATGGTCAATGGGGAAATGGTTAGAAATCTCAGGCAACTTCAACATGGCAACAAGCAACTACTTTAAGATTACACATATTTGCTAAATGTTATAATCCACTTTAAAAGCAAATTTTAAAAGAGTCAAATAATAGGAGTCCATGAACACTTCCAAAAAGAGAATGTCACTGGTAGCACCTTAGCACTGAGCTGATTATTTCATAAGCATAAATGTTTGAACAAGTATTATCTTAAGAACATTGGCATTACAGTATTGTAGTTAATATAACATATACTTATTACTTCAAATTGGGAGGAAAGCGTAAAATCTGGCACTGAAATGGATAGAGTCTTAGATATCTTACAATTGAACGTGATTTAATGCAGCTGCTACATACACTTCCAAAGAACAGACTACAGAATTGTTGAAGGGAAACCCTGAAAGATCTGTTCTGGGTTGCTGATTTAAAAATAAAAGTTCTAGAAGTGTTTTGGTTTCTTTACAGCCACGTGTTGCCAGCTTTGGTCTTGTCAGAAATTGGCATTCATATGATTTTTATATCAATGAAATCAAACCCATAACAATTGATTTATTTATAAAGCACTCTGTGTTTTAAATCATTAAATATCAGCAGCAGAAGCAGCTTCAGCTCAATAATTTTTAAAAGAGGTATGTAAGTTAAGGTGCTATTAAATAAGGCAGAAAGTTATTCAGAGACATTGGTGGTCCTACAAATGTCTTTTAAATGACTGCACACTGTTTTGTGTGGTGATTTTAATTATTTTAAAATTTTATTGTAAATATTTTTTAATTGACTGTTTGGGAGCTGCCTTTGGGAGAAAAGTGGCATACAAGTGAAAGAAATAAAATAAATGAATACATTGTAAAAGTCTGGTTCACAATTATGAGATGCACATCCACAAGACTGTTCGCTTTGTATCCCATCATCCTACAGTGAAATCTAAGCGATGCAATCCCTGGATATTTTTAAAGAAATCTTCAGAAATGACAAGAATTCTATCAAACTGCATTTTCTCTTGTCAAATCTGTTTTACAGAAAATTAATACAGTTAAAAATTCCTGAAAAAAGATTTGGAAGTTAAGATGTAAGACCAATTTAGGTTGAGCCTCCAACAAAATTAGTTTCCTCATAGCTGAGAAAGCACAACCTTGGCCATAGGTGGTATCTTACACCAATCAAACTTCATTGTAGCTTGAGTAGATTGGGCTGGCATGGCTTTTTTAACTTTGACAAGGGCTGGCTCATCCATACAGGCGAACTAGGCAGCCGCCAAGGGCAGCAAAATTTAGGGGTGGCTTGATGGCTTTTTATTTTATTTTGAGTAATTAAACAATATTAAAGTGAAAACTCATTACAGCAAGTGATGTAAAAGAAAGCTACCGTATGATGGTATCTTTGTACAATGGCCAAAACATAAATGTGCACCCCCCTGTGTCCGTGGTACAGACACATGGTACATCATCCGCCTTCCTCCTCTTGTCGCCCACCCGCCTTACTCTTGGTACCACAACATGGAACGCCAGTGGCCAGTCGTCTTGAGTTTATTGTTTACAACAACAAACGTGTTTTGCTTTTTTGGTAGTGGTGATGCAATAGTGTTTCAGTGTCTGTGTTTGATTTTGTTTCCCTAGTACATTTAATACTGTGTTGCATTCTTACAAGTTTTAAACTAAGTAAAGGCAAAATTTTAGTTGTTTAGGTGAGTACTCTATTTATTATTGCATTATCTTAGGGGATAGGGGGAGCGCAGCCACCCTGTATCCTATGTCTTTTATCATTACGTAATCAGAAATCATTTGTTAAAACTCCATTCCAAATGTCACAGCAATAAAAAAAGTCTTTAATCTGTAAAAACCTAATTGGCTTTTTGATTAATTCTCAATAGTATGATGAGAGACTGGAACCTAAGTTTTATGTCATGTTCAGCTTTAACAAATGAAACAGCGGAAATCAAGGTGTCAAAATAATTATGAGGTGTGACAGGGGTGCCAAAATATTTCTCGCCTAGGGTGGCCAAATACCTAGAGCCGACCCTGCATATATGTTCATTTCTGGTGGTACTTCCTATCAGGGGTAAGAATCTGGTCAGATGTTTTTAAAGAAATACACCTGGTGACTGGCCAAATGTGGGAAAACTTCACTTGTTATCAGGTTAGTGTCATTGTTTATTAATGAAAATAAAAACATTTAATACTCAAAAATAAATAATTTATTTTATGGGCACTGTGACCCATTTAGAAATTAGGGCAAACTGGAAAAGTGGAGATGTGGATAATTTTTACAGTGTTTTGTTACACTTAATTATGTTAGTAAAAATTCAGATAACATCTGTTCTCATTAATCACATACCAAACTCTGGATTTATATCCTTTCTTCTTAAACTTGGAGATTTTATGTGACACTGTTTCCTTATATTTTCTTCTTTTACTTGTGGGGTTCCTTATATATGTCCAAATTTCTGTTTTTGTTAGACAGTGAAGTTACCTACAGCCTGGAATTTCATCAACATAGCTAAAAGCTTTGGAGCAAGGTTCTAAACATGGAGAATTCATATGGAGCCCAATGGTCTAGTAAGTCTATTAATACAGCACTAAACTGGCAGTAGCTTTTAAATCAGAAAGTGATCAGCTGAAATTCTTGTTGTTGTTATCCACCCATGAGTGAACCTTGAAACATGACGACCCTGTAGATGAGCCATTCCATGTCCTCCACTGCTCTACTCAGTTCCTGCAAATTCATACCCATGATCTTTTATAGACTCCATCCATGTAGCATGTGGTCTTCCTCTCTTTCTGGTTCCCTCCACCTTTCTAGCATTATTGTTTTTTCCCCCATTGATTCATTCTATCTCATAATGTAGCCAAAGTACGACAGCTTTAGTCTAATCATTTTGGCTTCCAGAGCAATTTCTGGTTTGATCTCTTCTAGCATCCGTTTGTTTGACTTCTTGACTGTCTACAGGATCCTCAGCACTCTTCTCTAGCATCACATTTTGAATAAACAGATATTCTTCCTATCTGCTTTCTTAACTGTCCAGCTTTCACATTAATACATGGTAACAGGGAATGCAATGGCATGTACGATTCTAACTTCGTGCTCAGTTGTATATCTTTACATTTTAGGATTTTTTCTAGGTATTTCATTAGCATCTTTTCTAGTTCAGCTGAAATATCCAATTGCAATCCAACCAGATGCTGTGTAGGAGCAAAAAGACTTGAGAAAAGAGATCCTAATTCCTCACTAGTGTGGAAGAACCAACCATCTGGACTCAATCCTTTAGTTTTGTTCCGTTTAGAGACTTCCTATAAATTACCTTCTCTCTTTTTCACTCCTTAAGGAATACATCAGTGTCAGCAAATATTTTTAACTTTCATTTAGCATTTTTATTCTATTTCCAGAGGTTCACAGTGTTGTTTTTGGTGAATAGATAACCAGAGTAAAAACAAACAAACAACAAACAACAAAAACAAAACCTCTGACAACTAGATGACTTATATTTATAAAAGTTTTAAAAAGAGCTAGTAACTTCTATGAAATCTGCACACTAGGACTTCTTGTCTAATGATATGATGATGTGAGCACTAGTACTTTTATGAACAACTGCATCAATTGAAAGTAAGAACATAACCCATTTTATCAAGATCCCAAAGCTTTTTCTATTGCTTAAATGTGCTTCTACAAGCAAAGACACCTGTCCCCATATGATCATATGTACACTCCATTAGACATCAATAATTGTACATGTGCACAGGCCTATGGACAAGATCCTTTGCTTGCACACAATAAATATATATCAATTATTATGGATAATTATCCAGTTATTCTGAATTCTACACATGTAGTCTTGAACTCAGCTTTTGTCCCAAGCCAACAATTGTAAGACAGTGCTGCGTGTGTGCTTTTAGAATGATTCGCTGCAACAGGTAAGCACACTGACACAAGTTGTGAAAAAATGCAGTCACTTGTGCAACATGTTTTATACATGATTTCTTCTTGTGTTTGTAGTGCACATAGATTTATACTCAGGTTGAATGAGGCATGAAAACAAGAATTATGACAAAGACTCAGAACAGATTGGCCAAACGATGCACTCCTCCAAAACGGCAGTGCTCTGGTCCTTTGGAGTCGAGTAAAAAGGAACCAGGATAATCAGACTTCTGGAGGTACAGGTTGGGTCCTATAGCTGTGGCCAGCATTGAGAAAGGGTTGTGCAGTCAGCCCAGTTCCGACCCAGTTGTGGCTAGAACAGACTCGAGCTACTCTTTTGCATCTGTTTGCTCCGGCCCATATATAGGCACTCAAAAGCCTGAATAAAGCAAAGACATCTAGAGGAGAAATGCACTAGTCCTGCTCTCTTTCTCATGAAATTTTCCTGTCATTTTCCTCATGTCAAGGGCAACTTTCTGAAGAGGTCAGTTTCATCTGAGTGTGAAAGCTCTACACTTAACCTGAGATGGCAGTCCCCTAGTATTCCAAATTGTCTTGAGAGATCCAACTAATACAGCTCCCCCCTTCATAAATGACTGTGGAGGTCTATTGGGCCGTAATAAAGTTATTATTATTATTATTCAGATTTTAAAATGCCCAAACAGGTCTCCTGGGTACACATGTTCACAGGCTGAACACATGTTGAGTATAAAATGTGAATGCTCTTTCTCTTTCAGTCTTTCATACACCAAGAGGTTGTTTTCAGGAATCATCTAACCATCTCTGAAGATTTCTTATGAGGAAAAAATGCAAAGAAAATGTACGTTTTAGATGGATCTTAATGTGTGGATAATGGCCACATTTGGCTTTGTTCTCTACTTACTTTACTTTTTCATAATTATTTCTTTTAACTTGAGCATGCCCAGAGCGATTCCCCACTATTGCAGGAAATTCTGGCAGGAAGGCAGTAAAATAAGAACATGTGGAACAAGCAAGAGAAGCATCCTACTGTTCTGGTTGATTCACTAGTCTATGTTTTTGGTATTTTAAAGAAACTCTCATGATAATTATACTGGGACTGGAGTATTCCAGTCACAAATATTAAGCCTTTTCTTTTCCTGAGGGAGAAACAGTCTAGAGGTCTAGGTCTTCAAAGGCAGAAGTTTGAGTGGATGGACAAATTGGAATTTGTGAATAGCCAGTCAAAAGCTCAGATTTTCTGGATTTTCAATAGTGTTTAATTCAGAGTGGCTGATTATTATTATTTTTAAAAAAAAAATAGAAATTGTGGTCAGTTCATTCAAGTCTATGGGATCTTCTTAGCTCATAAATCAAACATGGCAAGTATAGTTCTGTCAGCAGGGAAGAATTAGAAAGAAACTATGGTCCCATACAGACAGGCCAAAATAAAGCTGCTTCAGGTCACTTTGGAGGTAGGCTGTTTAAATGATGCATGCATCCTAAGAGGCCAGAAGCTGCATCAAAGCCACGCTCCAGTCCTAAGAACTGGAGCACAGCTTCTGGCCTCTTAAGATGCATGTATCATTTAAATAGCATACCTTCAAAGTGACCTGAAGCAGCTTTATTTTGGCCTGTCTGTACGGGCCCTAAGAGACAGGACTGAAGTAGTTTTGAAGGTTGAAGGAATTACTTGATACATCATTGAGCAAAGGGATGTCAAGGGACATGTGCAAAGGAGCATATTGCAAAATCCATTTCTGATTTAGTTAGAAATAGACATTTCTGAAAAGAGAGGGACATAATTACAGTACACTTGTCCCTCCACACTTGTGGCTTTGACTTTTGCAGGTTTGATTATTCACAGATTGTTCTCTATAGGAATATCTAGGTCCTCCAGCACAACTCTATGGTCAACTTAAACCAAAAGGCTCACTGAAGGGCCTAGAGATTCCTAGAGAAACCACTCCACTAGGCATTTGTAGTTCCTCCAGCACAATTCTATGGTCAATGTCTGGCAGATGTTGACCACAGAGTTGCACTAGAGGACCTAGAGATCCCTGGAGGAGTGTTCTCTCAGGTTTAAAAAAAGTGTTTTTGTTATTTGTGGTTTTTCCGCATCCACAGGGATCCTGTGCCTCTAACCCCAGTGAATGTGGAGGGACAAGTGTACTGTAATTATGTCCCTCTCTCTTCAGAAAGACATATTTCTAACTAAATCTGAATTGGATTTTGCAATATGCTCCAATTCAGGAAAATCTCTCTGTGTGTGTGTGTTGAATAAGTTGTAAGCAAGGATAATTTGTGACATTGCTTAACATCACCAGAGATCATACAGCACATATGTGAAGCCCTCAACCTCATCCTCCCATTTTCTTCCTTTCTGGAGCTTTGAGATAGCATTAATGGTAGTCTGGTCACTAAATAGGTAACAAGTGGATATTTGTTTTCGAAGGCAACATGGTGAGTTCAAGACTGGGATAAGATTTGAACCAATGATAGCTGGAGACCCAGTCTTCACCACTATAATACCTTTGCTAGATAGCTAGCTAAATAAATAAATGATCTATGCTTTGACCATGTTTGAATGCTCCATATTGAATAATATTTACTGAATTTGCATACAGATTCCATTAAAAAGACAATTCATTTCATTTACAATGGCAACTGGTTTAAACCTACAATGCACTCTTTTATTTATCCATGCCCAGAGTTGTGTGCCACAATTATTATGCAGTTATCTTAAAAGCACAGTCTTTTATGTTGTTTGTCTCTGACTATGATTTATGTTATCCTGTTATCTTTGTTATCTCTTGCAGATGGAATATATCCCATTTCTTCACCTCAATAACTGAAGGGCAGTGGCATCGCCACAGGATAGAAACAAAACTTTCAACCTTTAAGACCTTCCTTTCACCATGTGCATTCCAATTTACATCTTATTTGTAGTGGCCAAACAATCAAGTGAGGAGGGCTGTAAAATGCAAGAACTATGCAGTAGGATTCCGTCTTTCATTCCTGTTATTCATTTTATATATGCTGCCCACAATATATGTGATGTAGGAAACATGAAGTATCTTTAATTCCCTCAGAAGGGGTTCCAAATTAAGTCAGAACAACAGCAGACTCCTGGAGTTGCCTGATGCCTTCCCCATTTTTTTGTCTGAGAAAAAAAGAAATGCCCTCACCAGCTACCTTCCAATTTATAGGGGGAAAGATACTGGGTCCACATCCTTTCTCAGGGAGGCAGGAATATGTGAATGGCACAAGCAATTGGAAACAACCCCTGGATTAAAGAAAAGAAAAAAAGGAGGATGCTATTGTGTTACCATTATACTGTGATCAGCTATTACACATGAACTGGGAAGACTGGAAATACCTGGGGTTCATGTTTCCCCTTCTCAACAAATGTGCAGAAACCAAATCTAATGACTGATCACACTCATGAAAGCACCCCAGGTATGCTGGGCTTTCCCTTCCCTATCCACCTACAACTGATCACAAAGAAATTTTCCATGTTAGAAAGAGTTAGAAAGAGTAAAAATAAAAAGTGTTTGCTAAGTAGAGATAAAAAGCAAGACTATGATCCTGTCTGCATGGTCCCAATAAAACAGCCTCCCCCATCCTCTCATCAGGGAGTCTGGGCAATGCAAAGACCACTGCCTAAATCTATTGCAAACAGTCCGAATATATCCAGCCCATTCAATGGCGAACCCAAGATATACCCCTCTTAAAAATATATTTACAAAACTTCCTATTTGTTATCAATCTGGTGTCCTCAGTAGTGACATCAGGCAGCTGCTTAAAATGTGTCCTGTTGTGCCACCCAGCCCTGATGATGATGATGATGATGTATATCACTCACTCTGAGGTCAGAACAAAGTGTTCAGCCATGTGATTGACACTGGGTGTCTTGTTCTGACCTCAGAGTGAAGTAGTATGCTGCTGCTGCAGCAGCCGCACCAAGCAACACAGGAAGACGCATGTGCAAACAGCCACCCGGCATCAGAACAATGGGCCCCCGGTAATGGGAGGAAGTTTGGACAGCTCCAGTGCCAGAATACTCCAGGGCTGCTCCCAGAATATCCTGACCCATACAGACACCACCTTAAACTATCTGGATGGGTTTTGTAGTTTTATAATAATTCTTAAAAGAGTAAACAAATTAAAAATGATCCTTTGGAGAATTGTTTGCTTTTTTCCTTTGAAATTCTCTGTTCAGTAGAATTACAATCTGCTGTATTTCCAAATTTTTGAGTAATTTTTAAAACAATATTTAAAGCATTCTTTGGAAAGAAAAACATGAAGGGCCAAACAAACACAGACACATGGGCCCTTGGTATCTGCTGAGATTTGGTTCTAGACCCACCCACCCTGCAGTGGATACCAAAATCTGTGAATGCTCAAGTTCCATTAAATACAAGGGTATAATAAAATGGCATCCCATTTATAACATGGCAAAATCAATTGGAATTGATATATTTTTATAATATTTTAAAGCCGTGGATAGTTGAATCCATGGATAAGGAATCCGTGGATACAGAGGGCTGACTGTATTGGGTACCTCAATGTTTAGCTGTATGGAGCCATGGTAAATTTGACTTCCCACATACAGCTAGGCAGGGAACACATGGTCTCCCAGATGTTTTGGAGTACAGTCTTTTACCACTGACCCACTGGGTGGGGTTAAAGGGAGATGTGAGCAAAATAAGATATACTGACAAAGTTTCTCCTTTCTCTATGCTTGTAAGAGTCTAACTATTCAACTGTATTGTTAAAATTTGAACAAATATTGAAAGAAAAATCTGCAATGTAAAATTATATCCATCAATACAAAGGCAAACTGGTACTTAGCAAAGCTGGAAGGAATGGGAGGAAGCTGCAGATTCCCATTTAGCCACTTTATCTATACATCAACCTGTACAGGGCACACACAATAGGCGAAGCAGGGTGCTAATTGACTCCCTTCTGTTTCCAATCTATTTTTCTGTTAATCATGTATGTATCCCACAATCCCTATGTGATATCACAACAGATTTTGGGCAGCACCCTGTGATTACTTGCTGTTAGGAAGCAATATGAACACCCCCGGCCCCATAGTGCTTCTGTTGCTAAGAGTACCCAGCTCAAAATCAGGGCATTGCTTGGGTGCTCACTCGAGTACTGGGAGGCATTTTCCTAGCCAGGACATGCTCTGGGAATCTGCCTGTGCTGCTCCTTCCTCTTCACCATATGAAAAGAAAGCAGGAGAAGGAAAGCTCTTTCTATCCGGCCTTGAAAACTCCAGATGAATTATAATCAAAGCTCAGCAGCTCTTGCAAATGTTGCCAGAAAATGCTCAACTTTAACTATAACTACACTTTAAAAGTAATGCATATTGACACCACTTTTACTGTCATGGTTCCATCCTACAGATTCCTGAAATCTGATGATGCATCTGCACTCTAGCAGAGAAGTTTTAAAACCTTGTAAAACTACAAATCCCAGGATTCCATAGGATGAAGATACAGCACTTAAAGTGGTGTCAAACGATATTATTTCTACAATGTAGATGTACATTTTGTGTGACCTTGACACTCCTGTATGGGAGGGAGAGTGGCACATGGGTGAACTGGTTGCTTATCTAGATCATATGTGGCACCCCAGATCTTCCTGGGAACCAAATTCTGCTCTTCCACAAGACAGAGCTTTCTTTTCTTCTGGGGTTATGTTTGAGTACTTCAAACAATTGATTAGTATTATTGGGATTATTATGATTACTCTGGTAAAACAACACCACTGGAGGGCATGTACAGAAATAAAAGGTTCATTTACAAAAATGTAATTTTCATTTAAAACCTATACCTGTACCTAAAACCCATGTTCCTGGATTCTCTCTAGAAGCCAAATTCACGAAACTGATGCTCTTGTACTTTGGACATGTCATGAAACACAACAACTTGCTGGAAAAGACAGCAATGCTGAGAAAGGTGAAAAGCAGTAGGAAAAGAAAAATAATGCATTGCAGATGGATTGTCAGTCAAAATAACCATCACCTGGAGTTTGCAAGACACTGACCCTCCAGGCATTTATAACACATTGTCTTGTAGGTTTCTGATTCATAGTGTCACTATAGTTTAAAGCCCACTTGATGGCACATAACAACAGCAACAAACTACCATGTGCAGGGTATCTCTGCAGATCACAAAACAGCAAAGGCCTCCATTTGGCTCAGACACAATTCTGAGTCATATTTAGCCGAAAGGTTAACCTAGTCCTGATTGATCCTCTTGAAACAGTGCTGTTGCAAATTCAGCACAGCGTCTTTTCTTTAAAAGACATGCAGCACATAAAAGCTTTTTTCATCTTGTTTCACTGTGCACTCTATTCCACTAGAGGTCAGCCTGCTACAGAACCCAAGCAGGCTGGGTAAGTGTTGCCAAGCACAACTGGCTGTTATTTCCACTTCTCAATCTATTAAGAAAAAAATCCTTTCAGAGTCATAAACTTAGATCTCATAGTAAAAAACAGAGCAACAGGAAGATATAGTGAGGCATTTCGTTTACGAATGACCTGCAATAAATTACAGTGAAGCATTCTGACTGACAAGAGAAAGAGAGAGAATGCTTTGTTTGCATGTGAGCTATATTTTACCTACTTTAATTTGGCTGACACATACAGATCATTTGACATTTGGCAGGGTTTCTCCTGCCCCCCTCCCCTCCTTTGTAAGGATATTTGGTTCTTGTTGAGCATCAGGGTATGGAGGTGTGGTAACCTGGGTAACTGGAGGTCATTCTCGAGGAGATTGTTGTCCAAGATGAGTTCTTCCAAGCCGCTAAACGTCTCCAGTCCTTCCAGTGACCTGCAATGACAAAGGCAACAGGAAAAATGATACTCCAGTAAATCAGGAAGGCCATTATGAGCTGAAATAAATATTTTAACCTTCCCTTTCAAGGAACGGGAAGAGTTTTGGTTTAGTCCTGTCAGGAGACTGAATGACAAGAATTAGTGGCAAGGGGAGTGCCGGTATAGCAACACATCCTTCACATGCTGGCAGAATGAAGGATGGGGGTCACTCAGTGAGTAGCCAGGATCCAAAACAAAAGGCTTCAGATATGAGGCCTGCAGGATGAATTTGTCAATGTCTTGTGCCTTCAGGCACCCAGCCTCGTCTGACCCTAACCTCCATTCCCAAGATAAATAACTCTGTCACAGTTCACCTTCATTCCCTGGACACAAATTTAAGTTGTCATCCATCATTTCTGCCATGAAATATCATACCCCACTAACAATAATAAATACAACTTCAAGAATTGTTCTCAGCAGCTACCCGATATATAAAAACTGTAGGGGAAAAATATGATTGGAAGTTTTTCCTTTTTGTGGTTTTTTATTTTATTCACTGGATTTTCCCTCTGGCTGGAGGCGTCTTGTTCATATTTTTTAAAGCACAATAGACACAATGTTAGAATATGTAGAATTATTCTAGACCCAGAAACGGCTACATTCCCCCCCCCCATGACTACACCCCACTCCCTGCAAAAGCACAAAATAGATTTAAAAGTACAAAAACAAAAACAAAATCTTTTTGGCACAAGAGCAATGCTCTGATAGTTGTAAATACACTGACATTTGTAGAGATCTGGCAGCCAATTAGGAAAGCTAGTAGAGAGGAATTAAAAGGCTGGCTTTGTCACTTCGCTAAGGGTGTTGTTCCAGCGTTAACTCTTCATTTCATAGCTTTGCAAATCCTTCCAGGAATGGGTGGGGAACCTTCACATTCATCAAGTAAGATCGGCATGGGATGCAGAGCATACACAGAGACACACATTCACAGCTCATTCACCTACCAGGCACCTAGAGATATGCTGAGGCTGCATGACTTGACAGCTGAGCTTCTATGCCTACCAGTAGGAAGAATCATCACTTTATCTCCTGCCTTGCTGTTTTATAAAAAGTGATGAATAAGGGAGATGCAAGTCTATACTATTTATTCATTGTCCAGTGACATATATACTAAGGGGAATTCTTTCCTTCACATTTAACACCCTTCACCAAGGTCTCCATGAGCAACTCTATATTAGGGATATAATACAGGCTCAATTTGGGGCAGAACAATCAAGTATTTATCCTTAGCTCATACAAACTGTAAAAATGGTAGGGATGGGTCATATGAAACATATATCAATTTTGTCGTCTGAAAAACTTATAGCCCCTTAGTAAAAAGATGGAGATGAAACCTCTTCTGTGGGAAATCAAATATGTGACCTTCAAGCCCACATTTAAGGACACCACCGAGTGAGCTATAAATAATCAACAGAACTCTGCGCTTCTCAGTGGTACCTTAAATCTGAGACTTCTAAATTACACTGGAGCTGGATGTATATCTGAATGAATTATGAAGATTATTAAAAGTCCCATGTTTCTGATGGGGAAATTAAGGTACATCCACTAAGGTCACATGAATTTGCCATAAGGAATAAAATGTAATTGTCTCCTTTCACAGCCAGATGACAATATTACTATCCTATGCTTTTCCATCATTTTCTACATTTTCTCAGCAATCCTTCAAAAGTTCTCTAGGAAAAAACAAATGTTATATTCCCTCGTATCAGAGATGGTATGATGATGCTGAGAGACAATAGTTTGCCTTAGACTATCTAGTGATTTCCTCTCTTAGGCAACATCTGCACTTCGGACATCTTTCTAAAGATCATCTTAAGGTACAGTGGGTCCTTGGTATCTGCTGGGGTTTGATTCCAGGACCCTTCCTTGGATACCGAAACCCATGGATGCTCAAGACCCACTAAATACAATGGCATAAATGGCGTGCTTAATATAAAATAGAAAAATCAAGGTTTCCTTTACAAAGTTTATGTATCTTTTGAATATTTTCAAGCCTTGGTTGCTTGAATTCATGGATAAAGAATCCGTGGATACAAAGGGTCGATTGTACAAGGAGAATGGTACTTAAATCCTCTTACCCAAGCACATACACACCTTTGCTTCTGTCCTGGGTCTATTTTTTTTTTTTTTACATTTCTTACTTCTTTCTATATATTTGAAGTGCAGATAGAGATACACATCCCACAAAATAAAATAATGTATAAGCTTATCACAAAAAAAGACAATGTTGTGCTACATAATTTCACATTTAATAATTTTGACGAATTTACATCATGCGAGTTTTAGCATTTGAAAATATCACTAGAGAATGATCATTTCCATCAATCAAGGGAAGCCACATTGCAAACCCAAAAAATCTTGCTTCCTCCTTTACCATCCCATCCAAGTACACAGTGCCCATGCCTGATGGAGTTGTATGGCTTGACAAAAAGTCCTACAAGCTGTCCTCCCTACCTCTATTGGTGGTGGTGGTGATGATGGTGGTGGTGGTGGTGGTGGTGATGATGATGATGATGATGATGATAGCAACTAGGAGGAGGAAGAGGAAGTGGAGAAAGGAGGAGGGGGAACAAAAACAACTACAAGAGCTACATCATCAACAACAATACTAGGTCTAGCTATCATTAAGAGATAGGAGGTTCAAATCCATGCTTTAATCATTCTGACCTTACATTATTCTAAAAGCCAACGAGAGGAAGGAGCTGTAAATGTATCATATGGTTATGATTGTTACTTTACATTTGCAATAAAGTCTCACTGGCAATGCCCATTTAAATGCTCTCTCTCTATAAACAGTTAGTAATGGATTGTATCCAACGTTCAAGTTTATTGCTTTTGTTTTGTTTTGTTTTACATCTTTCCACTTGCCAAAAGGAGTTCAGAAAAGGCCATCATCCTGTCAGCACCACAGAGCCTTATGGGACGCTAATAGGTCCTTTGTGAGTATGCATTACTTGGGCTCTGGTCTGTGTCAGCCTTGAAGTGCACATTGTTCATGAGTTCTGTTATGCAAATATAATACCCTTATCATGAGAATCTGCAAATGGTTGGCAATTGGCAAGAAGAATAAAGCACACATCCAAAACGGCTAGATGGGATGCATAAAGCAAAATGACATGGCATGAAGTGAGACAAAAGGGGGGGGGGGGGGCTGACTAGCCTATTGAGGTAGACTCTTGCTTTCCAAATTAGAGGCTAGGGCAGGATAGCTGCATAAGCTTTAGACAGGAACAGAGAAAACCCTCCCTCACACCTGGTTGGACTTTCATCTTTACCCCTCTTAGTCTTTATTTTTATTTTACTTTTATCTTGCTTTACTTTTATAACAACTAACAAAGTAATTCAAAGAGCAATTGGCAAACGTTTGAAATCATGGCAACTTCAGGCTGGATATTAAAAAAGAAAAGAAAAACCACAACAAATTGGAAAGGGAAAGCAGGTGGGTGGGTCAGTGGGCATGAAGATAGTAAAAGAAGTTGAGATGTATCTGAAGAATATTTCCCCTTGCTAATGTTTGTACTGGAGAGTCCCATCCTTGTGGTTTCTAGCACTCTTTAAATGGAATGGAAGAAGACTGTGCAGATTTAACCAGGACAGATCCTGCCCAGTGTGAAAAGATTGTCTCAGACTGCAGAATGCATGAAAGACTGAAGAAGCAATGTCTACTCCCTCTCTGAAATGATAAAAATCAGTACTTAATTGAGTCTGTCTAAATACACAAGGGTTTGTTCCTCCATTCTCCCTTTCATGCCAACAATACGGGTGCAGTATATTATTTACTGTATTTCTGTATTTATTTAATTAATATACTGCTTTTCCTCCCAGCAAAAGATGCAAGGCAGCAGACCATATTTTAAAATACAATTTTAATAATAATAATAATTATTATTATTATTATTATTATTATTTATTTTTAGCCCGCCTAAAAGATCAAGGCGGGTTACAGCATATAAAACTCTTTGCTTCCTTAGATGAAACACAATTGTGCTTCAGACATAACAAGATAAAAACACTACATCCCCCATTAAAAGCTTTAACTGCCACAACATATTAAAAACCCAATGCTTCCATACTAAAAAAGAAAAAATTTCTCTACTCGCTACAGAAAAACAGCAGGTAGGAGGCCATTGACCTCCTGAATAAGGGAGTACTGCAACTTGAGGCCAGCTATGGAGAAAGTGTTCTTCTGTGCTTTCACCAAGCATGCCTATGATAGCAGGTTGACTGAAAGAAAGTCTTCCCCAGAAGATCTTGGACCACAGGAAGGCCTAGATAGGGAGATATGGTTTTTCAGATAGTCAGACCCGAGCCATATACAGCTTTAAAGGTCATAGTTATATGTGGGATTCACAACTTCTGGTTGATTTTCAGCCATATTTGCATGGGAGTACCTGGTGTATTGCCTTCTGTCACAGTTAAACAGTTAAAATTTCAGAGTACATGGTAAAAGAAAGAGAAGGCAAATCTGCTCTACACTGCCCTGCCCTGCCACTTCTCTATCCCCAATCTCCTTTTCCCAAAGTGGATGTGGAAACAAAATTACTAAAAAAAAATTAGGATATTGTTACTTTGCTTCCTCATGCAACATGCATTGTGGCCCCAATAAATGCCTATTCTAACCCAATTAAAATAAACCCAAAGAATCAGTGATTGCATGTTAAGTCAGCATTTACTTACATAATAGTTACTTATGTAACTTCTACGGAAGTAATGGGAGCTAACAGTTGAATTTGGGCAATTGTGTTTTATAATTATCATTATAATTAAATTATCTGTTATCTTTTGTCTCAGTTCTTATCTCTAATATATGCATGCATTGTGGAAGCTCTGGCTAGCACTCTTCTCTTCTAGTCTGAAATATCCGATCTCCGTTTGTCAGACAGCTCGGTCTTGAGCAAATTCATACACTTCTTATACGCTTCTGTTTCCCATCTACTAAAGAGAGATTAGTCTGCCTACAACCTTACACACCCAAGAGAATGTAGAGCCCTCTGGGTCTGTAGAGCACTATAAGAACTTTAGCTGATAAATGCTATTCAAACAGAAAGGATTAGCATCATTATTTTACTGGATCTTCAAAATAGGCTGCTTCTGCGCTTGGAATATTCCTTTTATTAAAACTCAGCGAAACTCACAGAGCAGCGAGGGAAGCCTGTAAGCTCTCTTAGTTTGCAGAAAGAACCTTCTATCTGTCTTAGTGAATTAAAAGCAACAAAGCACAGGCTCAATACCATGAACACCACTAAGGGCTTAAGGGGTAGTGGCAGGTAGCCGTCCTCCCTAGTTGGTTCAGAAGGCTAATAAACATCGCTCAAGAGCATTGCAGGTTGATCTGTCTCTGCTCTAATGACATGAAAGCTGCGCATTATCTCACCCACAGGTACCATCTCTGTTACCTCTGTGCAGGCCTCCCACTCCCACTCCCAGAGGAGAGCAAACGTTGCCAAGAGATTTCCAATGCAATTTCCAAAGCCACATCAAAATGACAAAACATCACAACGCATTCAGCACTGCCTGATTCCAACAGAAAGAACTTTAAGTTTCCACTGTAATTAACCCTATCCTCGTTAAGATAATTATGATCAAGCTCCCTGTCACAGCTAATATCACAGCATCATTGCCTATGGCTCACGCTTTGCCCTCATTAGCTTACAAAAACAGTGTGCTGAGCAGGCAAACTGACTCCCTCCCCTCCCTTCTTTCCAGTGACTTAGAGACCCAGTATCCAAGACAGTACAATAAATCTTTGGAACACAAAGTTCTAGAGTAACAGCCTTGCTATTTAAGCCTTTCAATTAATTCGCTCTATTTTTCAGTACTATTCCCTCCCTATAATTTTTTTAAATATAATTTGGAAGGGAAAACATTATTTTTAATCTCAAAGAAATATTGTCAGTGGTAAAATATTCTTTGTTCGTCTGTGGTAACTGCTGTTTATATACTATTCGGTATGCAGCTATCCAGCCTGATATAAAGAATTTGGTAATGGATTTGGCTACAATGAAATTCAAAAAACAGTTCTTGTGTATTAGTAATTTTGGATTGTGCTTTCAAAAGAGGGGAAGAAACGGAGTTAGCAGGAATGTTGTTTCAAGACAGAATGCAAATTGAGCAGCTCAACTCCAATCAACACAGACTGTGTTATGCATTTTATATAGAACATGTCATGCCATTCCTTGATATAAGATAACAAACCCATTCCAAAAGACTATTTTTGCCTTTTGGCTGTTAACAAGACCTGGAATATCCCTTGCAACTTTTTTTGCTCTGTTGAAAACAAATGACCATTACCACAAAATAACACAGTCATTTTACAAGAAAACACATCTGCACTTCAAATTTTATAATTGGGTACAAAAAAAAAAAAAAGTTCAGTCACTCCAAAGGGATTGTGATTTCAACTAAACAGAGAAAATGACTACTAGTTTGTATTTCTATTCCATTTATTAATAGGTTATCAAAGCAGTTTACAAAACCAAATTCGAAAGGCAGACTTCGCCATTTTTTAAAACAGAAAGCTGATTCACACAGCTAGATCTCATTAAGCAAATAAACCAGCATGCTCTTATAATGGTTGGTTGGAAAACCAATATGTTTACTTTCTTGTTAAGATGGTACCTTGATTAGAGGGAAATTACCAAGCTTATCACTTGGAAGCTAGCTATACCCTTCACTGAATTTGACTCAAGCAGATCATCTCATATAGTCCAAGAGAAGATCCAACAAATCCCAGAAAGGTATGAGAATAAAAGTCAACAAAGCTAAGATTCACAGCAAGATATGACACAATATAGTTGAGTAGTGAACACTCAGAACACTCTAAAAATTTCCAAACAACAAGGCCAAGATCCTGGTTGAGGAGATGAAATTATGTATCCTGTCTAACCCTCCAAACTCATATTTATCCATGCCAGCTTCCCATGGCTTATTCCTGACCAGAGAAGGTAACAGACAAGTGTCCAGTCATCTTCCTATAGCTCAGTGGTTCTCAACCTTTGGGCCTCCAGATGTTTTGGACTTCAATTCCCAGAAATCCCAGTCAGTATGATAATTGTTCAGGAATTCTGGTAGTTGAAGTCTCAAAAATCTAGAGGACCAAAGGCAACCACTGCTTGGTATCTAGATGTAACTCTTTGCTAATGTTGCTCTGAAATAACTAATTTTAGCAACTTTTTTCCACTGCAAAAAAAAATTATTTAAAAACTGTGCAATTTTTGAACACTATTAACAGTTCAGGACTTACTCTGCATAAAATTCATACATGGCGGTTTTGTGCAGAAAATGGCCAGTTCTGTGCAGGTAATAGTATTTTCTACACATAAATTATTTCTGCATATTTTTTGTGCAGTAAATAATGTTTCCTACACAAAATCCTCATGTGTGAATTGTACACAGAATTTGTTCCATCTAAAGCATATTCTACATCAGAAATACTATTTTGTGAGCAGAAAATGCTTCTACTTGTTCAAGAAATGCTGCTTTCTGCACACATACAAAATGTTCAGATTTTGCAAAGAATAAGGGTTGAACTGCAAAGATTCTTCTCAACAAGGGGAGCTCATCACATGGGGCTCCAGGAACGCAAATGGCATGGAATGAAAGGGGGCATGATGGGAATGTAATGGGGAAAGGATATGATGCCACCGGAAGTCCCCGTTCTTTTCCAAATCCATCCCCCAGAGGCTGATTTTCAGGAGCTGTTCTGAACAGTTCCTCAAAATCAGCCTCTCTGGCACAGATTTGTAATGGAATGGGGACTTCTGGTGGCGTCGGCAGTGTTACGGTGTGCATTAAAATGCATCCTGTCCCCGTTCCATTCCCATCACACCCCCTTTCGTTCCGTGCCATTTGCGTTCCTGAAGCCCCATGCGATAAGCTCCAGAGTTTCCTCAAGAAACATGATTTTCATCCATTTTTGGCATTTTGGGGTTATCATTTCCACCCCTAGTGATACACAATGGCAAGCATCCGTGGGTAAACTATGATAAATTAGCCAATAATTAGTTAAGAAAACTAGCCAAGAATACCAAGAATAAAAGCAAGTTGCTTGTGAGGTATATGTAAAGCCCAGCCCTGTCATCCAGCTGCATGACTCACTGGCATGTTTACTAAGGCACAAATGATATATAACAAGTGTCATGTCTCTGCTCAGCTGAGATCCAAATTAAAAGATGGGGGAACTAATTTTAAGCAAAAGTTTGGCAGGCGGGTAACTGGAGCTGAACTCACCTCTCTCTTACATCATGAGTTTCAGATGATTTTCTACTAGCCTGGCTCTCTTCCAGTATCAGTTTGAGAGAAAAGTGCCTGAAGTGATAAATTGTGATTGGAGTTCAGCTCCCCAACAACCAGTGCTCTCTTTCTAATACAAAAAGAAAATTCATCTCATGCATGCTTTATTTAGGAATGGGACATGACTATCAAAATGTGACTGCTTTCTCTTGTCCCATTTGACCCCAAAATGCTTTGCTAAACCTGAGCTGTTAGGTATCTCTCTAATGATATCATTGGTCAGGAAATGGGCATGTATGTAGAAAGGCTAGTGGTGCAGCTGAGAACAGGTGGGTTTTGAGAGGGGCTTTGTACAATCAGTGGAAAATTCTAGCCTCTGCAACAATACAAAAAAAGAGTTACAGTCATCTCCAATCCAATTTACAACCTCCTAATGCACTAACAAGAAGCCAGTCCCCCTTTTCACTTCATGTGATATATGAATAAAGACTCCTTTAATTACTTCTAAGATATAGATTCACTAAATGGGAAAGCATAGGAAGCAAAAACTATATATATATATATGTGTGTGTGTGTGTGTGTGTGTGTGTTGCTTGATCACACAGAAGAAGACAAAGCACAGTATACAATCTCCTTGTCTCCCCAGCATCTCAATCTTCTTCATTTTTCAGTCCCAGCTAGCTTCTTTCTCTCCCTTTCTGAATAGGGAGGAGGGATCCTAAAAGGGACCTGGATTTACAAGGAGCAATGCCTCCTGAACCTTAGCCCTTCTCTTGAGCAACATGGTGGAGGCCAAGTGATCTACTTATTGGGTTGAAAGAGAGAGACTCTGAGGCGGGATACACACCGCCATTTAGTACGTATACAATACGTACTAGGGTTAGGAAGGGGCGGTGCGTCCGCACCCCCCTAACCCTAGTACGTATTATATACATACAAGATGGTGGCGCCCCTTCTACATGGGCACCGCCATCTTTACGTACTGGACGCACAGCGTCCAGACGTGTCGCACCGCTTGTGACGTAGCGAGCGCGCCCCTGGCGCCTCACTACGTCGCAAACGCGACTTTAAAAGAAGCTCCATTTTGGAGCTTCTTTTTCGGTCCACGCGGGAGTCGGGCCGTGTGAAGGCTCCGGCTCCCCCGCGGACCTACTGGCGGCGGCGGCAGACCGCCGCAAAGCGGCGGTCTGTACCCCGCCTAAACATACTTTCAGAAGCACCCCATGCTGGTTGGTAGGTGGATGACTGCTTGTTTCTTTTGGGTTTCAAAACAGAATTCAACCCCATCACCAGCAATATCCTTCTGGCCTGTTTTGGTGATATGGGGATTGAGGACAGTGTTTTTGGCTGCTAATCTCAGATTTTTGGAGTTTATAGCACTGCCTCCGGTGCCTGCCTTACCTCTTTCAAATTTGACTCAAATTCAGAAGTTATGCTGATTTTATCGCACTGACATTTCTCTCAAAACAGCTTCCTGTTGCCTCCAGTGCTGAATTTGGGCCCTGTAAGTTGCTTTGATGGCCATTTTATCGGAAGCTATCACATGAGGCAATAACTCAGCATTAAAGCAAGATATTAGTGTACTTGGCGAGTACTTATTACATGACATTGTGTCTACTCAGTTGCTATTTTGCATTTCCTTTGTTTCTGTAGTGCACCTCTCCATTGATGGGGAAAACCCATCAACAGGCTCCTAACATCACTCCTATTCCATTAGTCCCCACACTGTGATAGGTCCCTTCTGCTATAGTAATGATTGACAGCATTCATGTAGCATGACTCTCAACCTCAGAGCAAGGCAATGGCAAAGTCCCTTTCTTTTTTGTCAAGCATACCCATGATAGGTTCACCTTAGGGTCATCATAAGTCAGAAACACGAAGTTATACAGTAATATATAGTAAGAAGGTAGTGGGGAATTCAGGATCAAAGATTAGGCTTAAATACCACTCTTTTGAATTTTGTGACTTTTGTAGTTGAATCTGTGTGTGTTGTGGATCTATAATCTGCTTCACTTCCATTTAAACCAAGAGACCTCTGTTTATTGTTAACAATACAGTGGTTCCTATATCTTTTACAACTGTTGTGCAATATATACTTGTGGTACAGCAATGTAAACAACCTCCTCCACCTCTGAAACAGAACCAGATGAACAGAGAAAACAAGACAGAATGCAGCACACTTCAACTATCAGTGCAGTGAAAAAGGGCTGGAAGGGTGTGTGGATGGTTACAGAGAAAGTAATTTTTCTCCCATCTTCCACAACAACCAAGGCTGGGGAGTGACAAGCAAATTGACGCACTGCTCAGAGGGCAAAAGATAAATGTTTGATGAATTGGCCATCACTGGAGGAGTGATGGGCTTCATATGTGCATAATGGACTAGCTGCCTTTCAATTGAGATTGCCTGCCAAGATAAGAAACTATAATGAATGGACCAAGCAGAGCCTCTACCATAAGAAAAGTATAATCTGACTAGTTTTAATAAACTTAATAAAAAAGATGAAGTGGAGAGAGGCCAGCAGAAAACCAGCCTTTGTGACCAGCTACCAGAGGTGCAAGCTAATAATAGATGGACTCATGCATGATAGGAAAGGGGGAAACGTTATGGAGAAGTTGCATTGGAATTATTCTCTTATTGTTCACAGATGATTTGGCAACCTGAAATCAACCTTCTTAGAGTAACATTTCTTGTATTTAAGGTTTATGTTATCCTTTGACCCACATATGCTTTTAGAGAGCAGTCCACATTTTGAAGTAATATGGATATGCTTCAAAGAAAGGATATTCCAGTTTGCTGCCCTCATGTTTCAAAGTGCTTCAGAGTTTTACAGACCTCCAGTACTGGGGAGAAATCACAGTCACTATGTAGCAGCAGTATGTTTGACTATGATCAACCAGCACCAATTTCTCTTTCTAAAATCAGCTTTTTGTTCTCTGGATGGGATACAATCCTCCAGAGATCATCTGTGTAAATTTAGCTCTGGCTCCCCATGTGTGGTACTGCAAGCATATATGGTCCAGTACTGATAACATCCTAACCACGGATGCACCACTGATGCATTAGTTCCTTCTTTCTGTCCATCTAATTTAAGAAGCCATTTGGCAAGAGCACAGGCTGTGGCTTCACACATACACACAACCAGCATTTGTACTGGCATGGGGAGATCCATTAATATGAACTGCTCCTACATGATTAAGGCATCTTCTGTTACCTTGACATTGCAAGGAAAAGTCATGCAATAACAGATCTCCTAGTGTGGGAATGATTTTAAGTGCATACACACCATCCTTCTAACCATCTGAACCTACAACGCAGCTTAACAACAGTATAAAACCATGTAGGTAAAAAAAATAAGCAATAACCTCATTTTGAAAAACAGAGCAATGATTATCACAACAAAACTGGGAAAGCCATAGCTCATGGAAATCACGGAGATCCTGAAACAACTGGTTATCTATCAATCATGAATGTGGCCTTATTTATTTTTATTGTCTTGGACTGCACTGTATCGAAATATTTCTTTAGCACCTTTCAGTAATCAGTTACCAAGATTAAACAGGTTGAAACAGTTTTTTAAAAAAAAGTTTTAAAAAACAACACAACTGGACAATCCCACTGGATCATTTTAAACAGACTAGAGAACTATCAGACCAATACAATTTGCACTGGCTATTACTTCCGAACATATTTCAGATCAGCCTCACACAGAATGCATTACTGTTTTTGTTGTGTGTCTTCAAGTCATTTTCAACTTATGGCAACCCTAAGGCGATTCTATTGTTGTGGGGTTTTCTTGACCTGTTTCTTCATGGGGGGGGGGGGGTTTACATTGCCATCCTATGAGTGTGACTTACCCAGGGTCACTCAGTGGGTTTCATAGCCAAGCAGGGATTCAAATCCTGTTTTCCAGAGTCATAGAACTTTATCACATGGGCCCTAGAATGGGCCTGTCATATTCCAAAAAGGCACATGACAAGAACGGGATGGGGCTAAGAATGGATCTTTCCACACAGAGAAACGCTGCGGTGTTCTTGTCACACCCCCTTTTTGGAATGCGAAGGGCCCATGTGATAAAGTTCATAGTCCAACACTCAAACCACTACACCATGCCATACTCTAACCAGGAGGTAATTAAGACATGAACTATTGCGGCAAAATCTACTGAAATCTACTTTTCATAGGAAGGGACAAAACTTGTGCATAACTGAAAGCTGTGTAAAAACACACCTGACCACAGCAGCCACATGATTTTCCAGAAACAATACTGAGACCATAAGCAGGTCCAATCTGGGACCCTAGTTTTTCAGAGGGAGTACAACCCCCATCTAGAGCAGCCACATCCATTAATTCAGTACATCAGGAGTTCCACAGGCCCTACAATCATACAATCATCCTGTGCATTCAAGAACTCAGTCTTGAACAAACTGAATGATGTGAAAATGGTGGACCCTGGATCCTTCCTCAGCAACAGTTGAGAAAGAGAAATAATGTGGTGAGACCCAAACTCAAAACTCCAAATAATTTTCTCCACTGACTTTGAGTAGATGTTTAAATGTATAGTTGAAATCCATAGGTGTATCTCCCCACACAAATCTGCCAGAGTCTTAACATCTACAGGGGAAGCCTTTCTAATTGTCCCACCACTGTCACAGCCTCGCTTGGTGAGGACATGGGAGAGAGCATATGGGAGAGAACTCCCTTCTGCAGAAGTCTAGGCTGGCCCTTTCCCTGATACCTTTTTCCCAGCGGCAAAGAAATTTCTGCTTAAGCCAGGTGTTTAATTCATGGGAGGGGGTTTTTTATTTATTTTTTAAACTACAAATTGTTTTCAAAATTATTTTATGTTCTCTGGGATGATTTTAATTGTTTTTAAATTTTATTGTAAATGTTTTTAATTTATTATTTCTGGAAGCTGCCCCAAGTCCCACTCTGGGAAAAGGCAGCATATAAATGAAATAAAGTAAGAAAGAAAGTAAGGCTTGGTACAAAAGGGCAGGAAGGGATGGCAAGACGCCACTCCTTTCTGCCCTGGATCATTGCCATGCCAACCGCACGGGCGTGGCAATGATCCACCCCACAATGATCCACCCTGCTGCCAAGGCACCATTAGCGCCCTGGAGTGGCACGGTTATATCTCTTGTGCGCCCGCCATATGGACACAGCGCACAAGGCATGTCATCAGCAGATGCAGCATGTGAATGCGCACACATCAAAATGGTACCAGGAGAGTGCAGAGTGTGCGGACGCTCCATGCTCCCGAGCCCTAATTTCAGCCCCAAGCCTAAGTCAGTAATGGTCATAAATACGAACAGCAGATCCCACCACAACTTTCTGGGAACCTTCAACCAAGCAGATAAGAACAATACCCCCCCCCCCCCCAAAAAAAGAATCCAAAACCCACTGTCCTCAACTCCCATATCACCAAAACAGGCCAGAAGGATACTGTAACTGATGCGGTTGTATTCTGTTGCAAAATCCAAAGTGATGATTCCTGTATCTGCCCTAAAACTAGGTATGAACCCAAAATGGATCCAGGAAATCAGTTTCATCCAAGGCAGCTTGCTGTTATGCTGTCACCAACTGTTTAAAGGCCTTGCGTTTAAAGTGAACATTAGAAACTGGCCAATAGTTATTTACAGTGATAAAAGCTTTCTGCAAGAGAAGACTTTTACCTTTAGAGGAAGTAGAATATAACCCTCTTTCAAGGTAGCATTCTCAACCTCCACCACTCATGGTCAGGCAACACTTGACATTCTAATTAGTAAGAATGGACACCAATTTAATAAATAAGTAGATCTCATTTCTGACAACTTATCCACATTGTCAGGTTGAATAAACTGAAATATTCAATGAAAACTTGCCTCAGTTACCATCACAGAATCTATTCTCAAAGTTGATTCCTAGTCAGAACCAGTACAAGCAACTTTTTCAGCAAAATGTTTTCCCAGTTCATGACAGCAACTTTCTAATATCTGATATCGAGAATGTAAGAGCTTTTTGTTTTCATTGTTATTGTGTACCTTCAAGTCTTTTCAACTTACGATGATCCTATCACAGGATTTTCTTGGCAAGGTTTGTTCAGAGGCAACTTGCCTCTGGTTTGTCCTAGTCCAACACTCAAACCATTACGCCACACTGGTTCAAGAGCCTCTTAGTTACTGAAATTAACTCAGCTGCATAGGGTTGTGCTGATATTATTTGCTGCCATGACAGCCATTTTACAACTGCAACTCATTACAGAGCTGCAGAGTAGGTCCTAAAATGGGCCAAACCCTATGTTTGATCGGATTTGTCTCATATATTTCTCCACTATAACTTTATTTATTTATTTGATTTATATCCTGCCATGGGACCCAAGGCAGCATACATTTTAAAAACACAATACAATTAAACTGTTCATACAAAAGTTAAACACGATTAAAACTAAATTTCTATTTAAAAATACATAAGTTAAAAACAGTTTTAAAAAGCATGAAGTTAAAAAGAGCATTAAAAGATATTTAAAAGCATAATCAAATAAAAACACTATACACACATCCCATTAAAACCTTTATCTGCCACATACACTAGCCATAGTCTTCTGTTCAAGCATTTCATTTTATTGCTTCAGAAAACTCAAAAGGCTCATCCTTTGCACTCATGTAAATGAGGACCGGGAGGAACGTCGGTCACTCTAGTACTCTATCTATTCCACAGATCAACCAGAGCATCACTAGGATCATTCACTGTAGTAGCTGGAAAACTACCCAGCACACTTAGAATTCTTCATGTATTCATTGCTTTCTGAAAAAGAGAACCATTTGCATGGTTCCCCCAACCCTACAAAAGGTAGGGGTCTCAGCAAATCTAAATCTACAAGGTAGTGTTTGATGATACCAAATTGAGGTTTCAGTCCCCCTACTCACAGATCACTCATATCCTGGCCAGCAAAAACAAGCATGGCTACCCATGTATACATATTAGTTGAGACTGAGCCATGTATTTTGTATGAGTATGATACTGAGAACAGATGGGGGGCAGCACAAATGTTAAAACACACACACACAGTTTAAAGGAAATCAGCATCGCCTCTGAGGTCACCTTTGTCAGTTCAGGCAGGGAGACAGTTGGAAGGTACACCTACAGAATCCAATTGCTCTGCAACTAGGTGTACATACTCCTTGGAGACTGCCAGGCAGGTGCCTCAGCAGATTAATCTTAATAAGCATAGTTTTCAAGTGCTACCTAATCCTCATGAATAAGGAAACAAGAAAGATACTCTCAGGTGCCCCAGTTTGGAACCTACAATGGAACAGTCTCTGTCATGCACCCAATCCACCACTACATTTCAAATGATATGGGAATACAGAGCAACATCTGGTCTAAGTGAACTGATACATTCACAAGCCCTAGAGCTTTTTAAAAACTAGTTTTAGAAGTCAAAACCACTATTTTGAATGAGACCCACACATCTTTTGGAAGCTAATCCAATTGATATTACAAAATTTAGAGCAGTTAATGCTTTTTGCTGTCACATATGAAATCCCCTTTTGGTTCAAATGCTTTGGGCAGGTAATGTGGAAGACATAAGAATACTATACTTTGGATTTAAGAGGTGAAACAGATGGGCAGGAAAAAAGCAGCTGAAAGTTGCCTTTTCCAAAGCCACATCGAAATCCCACCAACTTTACTGCCTGCTCCCAAGGCAGCTGGAGTGCACATGTCATGACGACACGGCACTGCTTCAAGCCACACCACTGGGTCCTTTTTTAATGCCCCCCCCCCACCATCCCTCTGCAGGAGCAAACCACCAGTGACTGCCAAACGGCACATATTTGCATGTGCAAGGCATCAGAGCAGGTGTGCCCATACAGATGACAGCAAGGTACAATCATGCCCCCCTTCACCCCATGCTCCCTCTTGGACTGTCTGTTTTGTGTATGTTGGACTCATCTCCATGAGAGTGTCACACTTTCTCTTTTAGTCATTGCCACCCTCACCTCTTGGGTACAGCACCTCTGACCCATTTAAATGTGCTCCTACAACAGAGCATTTATATGCACAATTAGGGTTAGGGTTATAATGGAGAGTCTCTTTAGAGGCACACTGGCGGTGCTGCATTTGGACCTGTGTGCAAAGGTACACATTTTCCAGGAAGAAGTGGAAAAATTCAGTTCCTTTTTAGTCTAGCTTTTCTCCCCATAGGGTGTCTTGAGAGCGGTTTCTGGCCAGCTTCAAGGCTTGTGTAATCTAAATGCCCCACCTGGAAGCCAGCTGAGAACCTGCTTATTTTGACTATTTGTTTCACTCATAACTCTCCCCCCCCCAATCAGGTCAGGCAGTCACTTGAGGGAGCAGATTTTTCAGTGTCACAACAGAGCAGAAAACAGTCACTTGTTTACTGTACACTTATTATATTTTTACCTGTCAGGGATAGAGAGAGGCACTTGTGAGGTTTTCTGCCTCATGTTCCAGAATAGCTTGTGTACCATAAGGTGGAAGAGCAGATGTGATTTGCTGCTCTGTCTATGAAAATCAAAATGCTTTCCTCTCCTTTTTGTCTAAGTCCTACACTTAGGACCTTTCTTCCCCTAGCTCCACTTAGTCATTGGCCTCACTCACCATTTTGTATAGACCTTCCAACCATTGACTATGATATGATTCCTCCTTCTAATCCCATTTTTATATGTGGCTAATCCTTATCATCTCTATTCCCAAATGTATAGTTTAATGCTTTAACATTTATTTGCATTTACCTTTCCTTATCCCAAGAAACTTGTTTATTCCAGTCTACTTCAGATTGTGAATTCCTTGGGTAAAGCAACCAGTTTGTGAAAATCCACAAGATGTCACATACACTTATGAACTGTACAACTACAGCAGCATAAGCAACAACAATATCCTGTCAGAGCTACTGTCTTTGGATCACTGCCACCTTAGATAATCATGTTGAATCCTAGGCACTTTGGTTGCAATCCTAGGTTTAATCTGCCCTGCAGAAA
>NC_056524.1:151659398-151660276 GCF_019175285.1 Sceloporus undulatus | reverse complement strand
TAATTCGTAGTTGGTGGAGCACCTGAGCTCTCTGGTAGAGAAGGTTATGTCAGGAAAAAGCCACATGGGATATATAGTCACAAGAAATATAATATGTATATGAATGTATTTGAAACTAACATGACACAGCAAAAGTTATTGAATTGTCACACAGGTGTTGTAAGTAATGTAATTAGAAGGTCCTGAAAGCCAAGGACATATGAGACTATGACAAAGTGAAAAGATGCAAATTGATATCACCTGAGAGTCATTGAGTGGACAATAATGTATGATGCAATGTGAGGGCTAGATTGAGCCAAGTATGGTATGTCAATCATAATGTATGTACACGCCCAGGAGGTGGCAACTGTATAATGAATAGAGAGACAAATGTATATATAAGCAATAATGTATGACAATACTTTTTGTGGGTATAGAGGAGTATAGTAGTGTGGGTATTGAGGAGTATAGTAGTGTGGATTTTGTGAGTAGTGAATTGTTTTGTGCATAGTGTATATAGTAGAATAAAAGTAGATCTTTTATATAAGAAGACTACTGTGTTGACTGGTGTCTTGAGAGCTGAACAAGAGCCAGCAGACTCCAGAGAAGATTGGAAGACATCTTCAGCCAATTCTCAGAGCTACTGGTCAAACTGGTTGTTCTTCCGCTGACCAGGGTGGTGAGAGTGAAAGCCAGGAGAAGAGCTGCAACTCCCATCATCCCTAACAAGGGTTATGGGCCCAGAGCCAGTTACTGGAACACCCAGCATCCACACAAGCTGAACTTTCCTGGAAGAGAAAGAAAGTTTTGTGGACGACCGATCAGAGCAAGCTGTGTACGCTGCACTGGTAAGCTCGTGAGTGAAGTGTTTTGTGTTTTGGAAAAGCCCGAGACGAGGC
>NC_056524.1:151658584-151659298 GCF_019175285.1 Sceloporus undulatus | reverse complement strand
TTTTGGAAAAGCCCGAGACGAGGCAGCTGTGCAAACTCAGGAAGGACTTTGCCAAATTGAGTCACTGCACAAGATAAGATGGAAGTGTTGAAGTTTAGCAAGTTAAACTCCCACAATTACTCCACCTGGAAAGTTTATGCACAGTCACTACTGATTAAAGAAGGTTTATGGGCTACAGTCGAGACGGGGCTAGCAGCCGATGCAAATGCAGCCGCCAAAGAAAGAGATAGCAAGGCAAAAGCATGTTTGTATTTGATGCTCGAGGAGGACATGATAAACGATGTTAGAGATAAGGGCTCCGCAAAAGAAGTTTGGGAGACTCTTGAAAGGCTACATACTCCAACTACAGCTTTTGCCAAAATGCTTTGGTCAAAAAGAATCTATAGACAAAAGATGACTAAGGGACAGTGTGTAATTGAACATTTAAAGAAAATGCAAAACCTGTTTGTGGAAGCAGAATTAAGAGGTGTCCAAATAAGCAAAGAACAGCAATGTTACATCCTATTAGAGTCTTTAGACAGTTCATGGGACTAAATCACTAACAGTCTTCAGAATCTGCCTGAGACTGAACTAAGCAGAGACTTGATAGTAGCAAGAATTTTGGAGGAAAATCAGAGAAGAGTGTCTGAAAAAGAAGACTCACAGAAATCACCACCAAGACTGCACCAGGCTCCTGAGTTAAGAGAACACCAAGCAGCAGCTCCCGCGAGAGAA
>NC_056524.1:151657755-151658484 GCF_019175285.1 Sceloporus undulatus | reverse complement strand
TGAGTTAAGAGAACACCAAGCAGCAGCTCCCGCGAGAGAAAAACGACGTTGTTACCACTGTGGAAAGGCAGGACATTTGCAAAGAAACTGTCAACAATTGGCTGCTGACCAGTACAGACAGAGAGATAACAGACTGCAGACGCGGAACTTTCAACAACACAGACAGAACAAGCCGACATTTTTCAGGGGCAGTTACAACAAGAAGGAACGTGCCACAATGATAAAAGAGAAACATAGAAAAGATTCTAAATGGTTAATAGATTCTGGTGCAACTAGTAATATGTGTAATGACATTGAGTTAATTGAAAATAGGAAATCTGCCAATATTAATGCAGTAATTCTAGCTAATGGCAATGAAGTAAGTTCAGTTAAAGAAATGGGATCTGTTTACATTCCGGGGTTAAAACAAGAGTTTAATAATGTGCTACATGTGAGAGAGTTGGAAAACAATTTATTATCAGTCAGTAGATTAACAGACCAGGACTACACTGTAATTTTTGAAAAGAATCTTTGCAAGATAAAGTTAAATGGTGAGCTTTGCGGAATAGGGCTAAAGAAAGATAAGCTTTATTTCCTAGAGGAAAGTCTTGATAATTACAAATTAGAAAATGTAAACAATGTTGATAATGTTCCGTTACACAAGGATTGTATACATGAGTTACATAGAAAATTTGGCCATGCAAGCTTTAAATGCTTAAAGAACCTAATCAGTATGTGCCCTGATCTGAG
>NC_056524.1:151656665-151657655 GCF_019175285.1 Sceloporus undulatus | reverse complement strand
GCTTAAAGAACCTAATCAGTATGTGCCCTGATCTGAGAGTGGCAGACTGTAAAAATCATTTGGATTGTACCATTTGTAGTCAAGTCAAAATTAAGTCATATCCTGTAGCAAAAAAGACAAAAAGAATTGCACGAAGACCTTTTGAATTTGTACATGCTGACGTTGCCCAAGCAAGCTGTTTATCTATAGGAGGATGCAAGTATTATTTGGTAATTGTGGACAGATACACTAGATTTACATTTGTCAGAATACTGAAAAATAAGTCAGACGCTGGGCAAAGCTTAAAATCTTGGATAAGAATGGTTGAAAGAAAATTTGATTTCAGAGTAGACACAATTATAACTGATAAAGGCGGGGAATTTTTATCTAATGAATTGTTTTATTGGTTCCAAAAGGTTGGCATAACACACCACACAACAAATCCTGCATGTCCTAGTGAGGATGGGCTTGCAGAGAGAAAGATTCAAGAAATCAAAAAGTTAACTGCTTGTATGATGGCTGACGCGGGTGTAAGTGATAATTTTTGGGGTGAAGCTGTTTTGACAGCAGTACACATTACCAATAGACTCTATCATTCAGTAATAGATGATATTCCTTATAGAGTTCTATATGGTAGAATTCCTAATTTTAAATACCTAAGAATCTTTGGTCAATATGCATATGTGTACACACCTGCATGCTTTAGAAACAAAGGTGAACCCAAGAGTAGAAGAATGATGTTTTTGGGGTATTCTGGAAACAGTTACAAATTCTATTTGGGAGGAAAAGAAGTGAGACATTCAAGATCTGCCAATTTTGAAAGATATGCTGGTTGGGAAAAACTCCATGCAAATAAGGAAGTGTTTGTGAAGTTAGGCAACTCAAGTGAGGCAGAGACTCAGACCCAAAGCCAAGCATCTCCAGGAAATGGAGGGGTTATAGTAAAACCAGAAGAACCATCCACAAGTACCAGTGATAGTTCCTCAGATAGTGAAATGTCCAGACCAAAAA
>NC_056524.1:151628887-151656565 GCF_019175285.1 Sceloporus undulatus | reverse complement strand
AAAAACCACACGCATGACAGAGGACAAGAGATTCAGTAAGAAAGCCACAACTTCCAGTGTAGACAGAGATGAGGAAGAGAGAGGCAGAACAACAGAGTTAGTACCTAGACGTAGTCAAAGAACTAGAAGATCTCCTGACAGATTTGTGGTGACCAATGCAAAAGCTTGTTTAGTTTTTGAAGAACCAGAAAGTTTTGCTGAAATAGAAAATTTTCCTAGAGAGGAACAGGAGAAATGGTGTGAAGCAATGGAGTGTGAATTTGATTGCTTAGAAAGGAAAGATGTTTTTGAAATAGTAGAAAGACCCAAGGATAGAAAAGTAATTGGTTGCAAGTGGGTTTATAAAAGGAAAGACATGCCTGATGGTAGTGTGAAGTATAAGGCAAGGTTGGTAGCAAAAGGCTTTTCACAGGAACAGTTTGAAAATTATGACAAAACTTTTTCTCCAACCGCAAAAGCAGAGAGTTTAAGAATGGTATTAGCAGTTGCAGGAAAGAGAGATCTGATAGTAGAGCATTTTGATTTTGAGACGGCTTATTTAAATGCCAATTTAGAAGAAGAGATTTTCATGGAGCAACCTCAAGGTTTTGAAGTAGGTGGTAGTCAGAATGTATACAGGTTGAAGAAAGCATTGTACGGTCTCAAGCAAAGTGCAAGAGCTTGGAATTTATGTATCAATGATGAATTGGAGAAGTTAGGTTACAAGAGAAGTGTTGCAGATGCTTGTGTATACACAAAAGGAGATGTAATTTTGTTGATCTATGTGGACGATTTGTGCGTTGCAGCCAAATCAAAGAAAGAAATTGAGTTGGTGAAAAATGAATTGTCAAAGAAATTTGTGTTGAAAGATTTAGGTATGTTGAAGTCTTATTTAGGGATAAATGTAGAATGGACTGAAGAAGGGCATTGTTTGCTGAGTCAAAGCAAGAAAATTGAAAGGTTAATTGAGAAATGTGGTTTACAGAGTGCAAAGGTTGTGAAAACTCCGATGACTACAAGTTTTGTGTCAGAGGAAGTTACAAGAGCTTTTGAGGATAAAAGATTGTTTAGAAGTGTTGTTGGATCTTTACAGTTTATTTCTAGCCATACCAGACCAGACATCTCGTACCCGGTTCATGTTTTGGCAAGAAGAGTGAACGACCCAAGAATTGAGGATTGGACAGCAGTGAAACATTTGATTAGGTATCTGAAAGGTACCATAGACAAGAAGTTGATAATTAGAAAAAGCAATGCTGATTTGGAATGTTATGTAGACAGTTCATTTGCTTCGGAATCAGGAGACAAAAAGTCAGTGTCTGGAATGATTATAAGATACAGCGAAAGTCCCATTGTGTGGAGAAGTAGAAAACAGACAAACGTAGCATTGAGCAGTAGTGAGGCCGAGTTCGCAGCTTTGAATGAAATCACAAATGAGGTACAGTGGATTGAACAATTATTGATTGATTTGAATGAAAGCTTTAGAATTCCTGTAGAAATTCATGAAGATTCGCAGTCCTGTATAGCAATGGCAGAAACAGAAAGTCTGAAAAACAGAACAAAGTACGTAGGTGTAAGATACCAGAACGTAAGAGAAATGGTCCAGAAAGGAGAAATAGAGTTAAAGTACATAGAGACACAACACAACATAGCAGACATTTTTACAAAGGCTTTAACAGTTGAAAAACACGAGAGATTGTCTCAGTTGATTGGAATGACAATATAATTCACATACAATATTCTATTTCGGAGGGGATTGTCAGGAAAAAGCCACATGGGATATATAGTCACAAGAAATATAATATGTATATGAATGTATTTGAAACTAACATGACACAGCAAAAGTTATTGAATTGTCACACAGGTGTTGTAAGTAATGTAATTAGAAGGTCCTGAAAGCCAAGGACATATGAGACTATGACAAAGTGAAAAGATGCAAATTGATATCACCTGAGAGTCATTGAGTGGACAATAATGTATGATGCAATGTGAGGGCTAGATTGAGCCAAGTATGGTATGTCAATCATAATGTATGTACACGCCCAGGAGGTGGCAACTGTATAATGAATAGAGAGACAAATGTATATATAAGCAATAATGTATGACAATACTTTTTGTGGGTATAGAGGAGTATAGTAGTGTGGGTATTGAGGAGTATAGTAGTGTGGATTTTGTGAGTAGTGAATTGTTTTGTGCATAGTGTATATAGTAGAATAAAAGTAGATCTTTTATTTAAGAAGACTACTGTGTTGACTGGTGTCTTGAGAGCTGAACAAGAGCCAGCAGACTCCAGAGAAGATTGGAAGACATCTTCAGCCAATTCTCAGAGCTACTGGTCAAACTGGTTGTTCTTCCGCTGACCAGGGTGGTGAGAGTGAAAGCCAGGAGAAGAGCTGCAACTCCCATCATCCCTAACAGGTTAAATATCTCAAAAACTACAAATCCTAGAATTCCATAGCATTGAACCATGGCAGTTAAATTGGTGTCAAATTGCATTATCTCTGCCATGAAGATTAGATGTATTTCTGAGCATAAATGTACATATACACACTATTAATGCAATTAAATTCTCAAGTACTCTTAAAAAGCCTCAGCTTGTTTTTCATAAATCCAGAAAGTAAAATTAACACAAGTGGGGGAAAGGTTGTGAGTCCATTAATTTGATTATCATTTTAATATTCTACTTTGGGGGAGTTTTACTGTGGAGGGATGCGGGTATATGTGCATCCTCATTTACAGTCTAAATGGTGATGTCCAATCTACCACTTCATGGTTTGCCTAGTGTTTTTCATCCCAGGGGTGAGCCCAAAAGAGAGAGAAGAGAAATATATATTTAAAACAAGCAAATCAGTAAACAAAACCAATAAGCAACCCACTATCCACATTCTCTGTGGATATCAAGTGAAGAAGGTGTGGAATCCTTCACCCTGGGTAATGTCCAACGTCTTACATCACAACAGTTCCAAAGCAGGATATTAGATATATGTGTGCATCCCCTTTTTATTATTATTAACAAACAGAATTGATCTTACAACATGTGTGATCTATTACCATTGTCGTTGTAATGATCAATCTTGTGTGCAACCATAAACAAACAAAATACAAATAAGCCATTTAAACGCATAATGGGAAAGCCCAGGAAAGGCTCCCTCTATTGATAAAAAGACAGAAGGAGCACTGATCACAAAGCTCTGGTTTTCTCTTGTGTGTATGCTTTGAGAGTGAGAAAGCAAGGAGAGAGAGAGAAAGAGAGACAGAAAGACAGAGAGGTAAGGCTCAGGAGTGCTGGGTGAATTATAGACTGCCTCTCAAGATTCACAGCTCTTCAAGGTAGGAGGTTAATATTCTCACATGTCATTGGGTCTGCTGGCTCTACTGATGGCTCATTGAATCAGGCAGCAAATTATTTCCTCATGCAGCAGAGGACATCACACTTCAAAGGAAAGGAGCCAGGGTCAAGACGGCTCTCCAGTTCGATTAATGAGTTGGGATCAGCAGAGGTTGCCTGTAGGTAAGAAAGTGACTGAAGCTTTTGACAAAGCTGACTTTTTGAACAGGACCTCCCTTGCCGTCCTGCCTCCCCTTTACCCAGCACCAAATTATATTTCCAGGCGTTGCCTTTGACTGACCTGGCTTAAGCCTGCTGGGGTTGTTTTGACCTCTTCGTACTTTGTTACCAGACACAGAAGCTATCTCAACTATAGCAGATATGCACCTCTGGTATCTCACAAGGCTCTTGACAAAATTCACCACAAATACAAAAGTCAGACATAGTTGGGTGACTGTCAGCATTTTAATCCTTTTCTTATTCAACATCTTATCCAATGAATGGAAAGGCATTAACAGTGGTTTAAAAGTATCTCTTGTATTTTTTAAAAAAATCAACAGCTTATAGTTTCATATAGCAGAATTGATTTTTACAAAAACATTTTAGGTACATCAGAAACTTTCACCCCTACACACACAGTCTATTAAAAATATACACTCTACCCCCCTCCATAACTGAGAGCTGGAAAATGTATACGCTTCTTTCTTTGCAGAGTCACCAACTAACAGTATTCCTGGCAAATAATATATAATATCAGATCTTTCAGTACATTTCAAACAATGTTTATTGCCATCATAGCAGCAGATAAGAGATAATTAAAACTTGAACAGCCACTGTATTCATCAGTCTCAAAAAAGCTGAGCAGTACACTCAGTTTAAAATGCCCCTGTAATAACTTTAATGCATATTTAACTTGATCTAATAAAGCACTTAAATGAAATCCATTCTAGTAATGCAATTGTTAACATATATGACCTATTCAAAATTAACTTTTGTTAAAGCAAGGATGAGTAATTATATCAAAACAAAAGCTGCCAGGCTTTTTTGTTTCACTTTATTAAATCAAAACACAGATAAATTCCTCTTTTTTAAAAAAAACAGCAATTACAACCCAGAGTTACAATTATAATTCTGAATATTGGCCCAGAATGACCAACTCTGCCTGTAGCCAAAAGTCTGTACTTTGCCTATTCAGTGACTTCCAGAATTCTCTCCAATATTTACCAAAATTAACAGTCCAAAAAGTCATCATGTGCTCATCCTCCAATGTGATCTATGCTATACTGTGGCCTGTTACAGACTGCCAAAATAAAGCTGCTTTGGGTCTCTTTGGAGGTATGCTATTTAAATAATGCATGCATCCTAAGAATTCGGAAGCTGCACCAAAGCTGCACTCCAGTGCTTAGGAATGGAGTGTGGCTTTGGCGCGACCACCGGACTCTTAGGACCCATGCATCATATAAATAGCATACCTCCAAAGAGACCCAAAGCAGCTTTATTTTGGCAGTCTGTAACAGGCCTGTGTCAGCAATGCCCTTCAGCACTGTACACTGGGCAAACAGGCCAGGCCCTGCACCAGAGGATAAATGGACATAAATCAGACATGAGGAATGGGAATACACCAAAATAGGTGGCAGAATATTTCAATCTCCCTAGGCATTCCATCTCAGACCTCAGAACAGCAATCATTGAACAAAAGAACTACAAAGGTTGATTGGAAAGAGAAACAGCAGAACTGGAATTCATCCACAAACCACAGTCTCTCAGCAATGGATTGAACAAAGACAATGGATTCCTGACACACTACACACACTTCATGCAGTGATGGGAAGATGGGAAGGATCCATAGTACTTTTTCCTAATTTAATTTCAAACAGCTTCTTACAATGGAGTGTAGGTGGGCCATCAATTAGTCTGAAGAGTTAAAAGGTCTTCCAAGTATACATAAAGATTTTTTTCTATAGTGTTTGTAAGTTATAATCGGATTCTCAAGTATTTGAACATTATGCACTACCATACCTACTTGCTAAAGTTTTGTTCCTACTTTTCCTTTCATCTTTTCAGCAGCTACCCCACTCTTAGACTTACAATGCCTTGTTGTGACTTTGACAAAATATTTCTATTCCCTTTCCTTTTATAGATACCTTTGGTTTAAGTGGATGACCTTTCACTGAGAAAGGTGGTAAATGAGTGGGCAGCTCTCTAGGTTGAAAATATAGCCCTTGTCTGCAAAAGCCAAATAAAATGTTCTCCCACAATTCTCATGTTATGTAGTTCTGATGATGCAGGGCCCAGTCCTTGTTTCTGGTGCAAACTATGTCCAACCAGTTCAGCACTAAACCCACCCTACACCCCCTCATACCAGATTTAAAAACCACACTGTTTGCTTCAGATCTTCCCAAAAAATCCAGAACTCTCTGTTGTGACACCAGGCAGTTGTTTACAATGCATGCCACTGTGCCCAGAGCTGCTAGTGCTGCCATGAGTCACTCTCTCTGAGGTCAGAATGGGGTGACTCTGACCTTAGAGAAAGTGGCAGCGGCAAGCAACACAGTGGGACGCTTATGCAAACAGCCAGAGAGCATCACAACGGCATGCCCAAGGTGACAGAGGGAAACTGAGGTGGTTCTGGGGCCAGAATGCTTCCAGAGTATTCTGGCCTGTGCAGACCCAGCCACAGAGACTAGTAACAGAGCTGAATAAGGTGAAAGGGGAAGATTAGGTAAAGACAATACTTGCGTAATTTAAAAAGCTTAACATTTGTTTACTTGAATCCAGAGAAAATGGAAATACTTGTGATAGGTTCCCCTGGTCCGGGGATGGAAATTTTTCCACCTGTCCTAAATGGGGTCACACTCCCCGTGAAGGACACAGTTCGCAGTCTGGGTGTGCTTCTGGACTCGTCACTTCACCTGACTTCTCAGGTGAATGCGACAGTTAGAAGTGCCTGTTATCAGCTTCGGCTGATATGCCAGCTGCGACCTTTCCTGGGCCGGGGGGAACTTGAGACAGTGGTACAGGCACTGGTAACCTCTCGACTCGACTTCTGTAATGCGCTCTATATGCGGCAACCCTTGTACCAAACTCGGAAGTTACAATTGGTCCAGAATATGGCAGCTAGGCTGGTCACTGGCAACTCCAGAGCCAGCCATATAACACCGGTATTGAAAGATCTTCATTGGCTGCCAATCCGCTTCTGGGAGCAATACAAGGTGTTGGTTTTTACCTATAAAGCCCTAAATGGCTTGGGCCCAGGGTACTTGGAGGACCGCCTCTCTCCATATAATCCGCCTCGCACTCTCAGGTCGGGCGGGAAACAACTTTTGAGAGTCCCTGATATGAGATATGTGGTGTCTGCACATAGGGCTTTTTTTGCTTCGGCCCCGCAGACCTGGAACTCTCTGCCTGATGAGCTCCGCTCAGCCCCCTCCCTGGAGTCTTTCAGGAAAAATCTAAAGACTCACCTCTTTCATCAAGCTTTCCCTCATGTTCCCTAATTCCATTCTTCTCCCCTTGTATTGCTGTATTGTATTGGATGTAATTGGTGCTTTGGTTTTTAACTGTTTTTAACTGTGATTGAATGATGGATATTTTTATTGCTGTTTGTATTGTTTAATGTGAGGGGATCTTTTTTTATTGGATTTTGTAGTTTGGTATGTTGTAAACCGCTGTGATCATGGGAATAGCGGTATACAAATAAAGATTCATTCATTCATTCATTCATTCATAAGTCATACAAAAGGCAGCAAGCCTTCACATTCTTCAGTGATCCTCCTTCAGCTTCCCTACATTGGAAATTATATTCCAATTTAGGGTCTCTTTCCAGACTATGGTGCCCTTTTGTGGCACAGAAATAAGTATTTCTTTGAGGGTTGAGTACAGGTGCAGCAGGGCTATAGGCTGGTACAGACCAGCATTAAAGGCTGTCTTGCAGGTGTTATGAGGACATGGTGTATGCATGACACATATCCTGATGGTGCCCTGATGTCACCCAGAAGTCACCCACCTGCCCAAACATGGGTCGACTTCACAGTGCTCCAGCGATGCGGTGTTAGACACCACACACTGCAGGAGTGCTGAAAAACCGTGACAGCAGTAGAAGGGGCAGCTTTTTTCTGCCCCCAAAAGAAGTTGCATTTTGCCGCTTCTTCTTGGGCTGGAAAAATGTTGGATCAGGGCCATGGGGCGTGGTTGCCACAGCCCCGATCCAGTGATCAAAGGGGTGGTATCAAGCCACTCCTTTAGGGATGTCTGTACCAGTCCTTAAAGGAGCCATGGCCAATCCAATGGGACATCTGAAAATCCAGAAATATCACATGATGTCTGCCACACCCAAACCAATGAACTGAAGGGAATACTAATGAAGCTTATGAATGGGACTGACCTAGGACAAAACCAGTCATACTTCCCAGGGATAAATACAGCAGCCAGCCCAACAATCTAATGACACATAAATTTCCAGAACGTACTGAAAAAAACACATGACGACAACAACAACAACAACAACAACAACATATATTATGGCACACAGCCAGCACAAAGCAGTAAAATGTATTCAGGAAATTCAAGGAACATATGCTCATGGGTACACAACATAAGTAAAATGTGGTTACAACATTCGACCTCAGGATATAGGCTATATATATTTGCTGTTAGAAAAGCCGCTAATATTCGAAAACATAAATTTAGCATGGACATTTGACTAGCCGCCATTGACACGTCTATCTCTTGGGAGACCGTTTTAGGAACATGTAATTTTGATAACCCTTTATGTTAGAAATTTTTTAAAATATACAAATTTATACAAATTCTTATGTATTAACATAATCAGTCTGATTATACAAAGTTATATGGTGTGAATTTAAATGGTAAGACAAAAATCTTATGGGCTATTTACACATGATATTTAAGACACAGACATCATGTGGGGGCACAGAATAAAAGAGAGGAATTGGAGAGAGTGGTTCTGAAAAAGGATGTGGATCACTTTCAGCACAATACTTTCAGCAAAGCCCTAACATGAAAATGTTGATTTCCAGGAAACTCAGAATGGCCTGATTCATTGGTTCCTGACTTACACTCTTGGAAACACAATTTGGAAACATACTTCAATATGGCATCAGTGTTTTTCAAGTTGGCCTTACATCACTGCACTACTGAATATGTTTGAAATATGGAGCAGTGCCTTGAAAGGGGGATGTAGTGTAAAACTGGAGACATGCAGCAATGTATGTAATACTACCAACTGTTACATTAACAATGCCATTAGTCAGTTTTAGGAATAACCAGCGTTTCTGCTTATACTGAGATCAGAGATCAGAGTCTGAAACTAATTTTGGATCTTGTGTGTTGCTGCCAATATAAGAATGTTCTGTGTTTAAGTGTACTGCATGGAATGTGGGCTGTAGGTCCAGAGGAAGTAGTGTGTGATCCGTAATTCAATAGCAGTCTTGCCCCTCTGTCCCCCATGTCATGGTGACTTACTAGTAGAAATGTACACACATTTTAAACATGTTTTCTGATGGCCTATGTTCCATTCACATAAAGGTTAATGCACTGCTTTTACACAGAGTAAATTTTGGCCTAAAATTAATAACACTGTATGGACTGAAAATAATAAAAAGACAACGCAGCTAGTTTGTGTATACTTTGTCCTTACAAAAAGGTAAAGGACTGTGATATTTCTTTTTGTAAAAACTGAAGCAAAAATTAAACTCTCTTCTTATGTAATTGGAACTAGGCCTTGGGCTTTTGCAGTAAAGAAGGGATTAAGGCCTTCAACCACCTGGGTTGTCATTCTCTTGGGCCCCATTACCACCCCCTTATTCGTTTTTATAGCCAACAGATTAAAATGCAAGCGCCACAATCTTTGATCTTTCACTTGCTGACACAAATCCTTTCAAGCCTCCAACTTTTTCTACTGAGGTAATTAGTACTAATTAAAAGGTTTCCAACAGCCTTTGCTCTCGGTTTTTTTCCCCCTCCTCCAAAGAAATTGCTTTTACAAGTGCCTTCCATCTTAAAAATGTATGCATCCCTCACTTTCTTCTTTATCTGACTCGGAGAGATCAAGTAGATTAGTGACTCCATTATTTGCCAAGACAAAGCCAGACAACAAACAGGTTTTCACTATCTCTCTGACCTGTTGAGGTGCAGGGTTTATATTCAGAAACAAGTGCCTCCACGTGTATTAAAAGACAGTCCAATTATGCAGTAACAGACACAAGGCTGGGTTCCTGCATTTAAGCATGGACATCATTTAACGATCCACTCTTCTCTTTGGCAGGAAAGAAGTGACTAATCAAACTGACAAGCAGTAGAATAAATAATGGAACTGGCTGGTTTTCATTCTTCTCTCTGGGTGTCTGTTAGGCAAAGTACAATTTCAAAAAAAAGCTGTTGGAAGTTTTTAAAAATGTTAAAAATATACTCTTTGGCGTAATTTAGGGTTGTTGTTAGCCACTTTGCAAATGTTTCTAGTATTAGCATTACTATGGGGTAAGTAGATGGATTAGCATTAAAATATTACAGGGAACAAAAACCATTGTTTTATGGGTGACCAAAGCGGATTTCAAATATGTGTGGCACTATATATATATATATATATACACACACACATACATATATATACACACATACATATATATACATACATATATATATACACACACACACACACACGCACACGCACACGCGCGCGCACACACATGAAAAAACCTTATGTTTTTTATTTTATGCTTTTTATTTTATGATGTGTGCTTTGTTCGTTTTTTCAGAGGAACACTCAGCTGACATGGCTACTGTGCGCATCATGTTTCTATATGAAAACCTAGAAGATTTGTGCCTACTGTGATAAAAACAATAAAGTATACTTCATGCAGCCCAAATGCTATTCAGAAAAGAGGACTTAAAGTTCTCACTTTCTACTGAATTTGACAGTAACTCTCTCATGCTGTAGTTTCTCTGGCACAACAGATCAGGAATTGCACAAACAGCTACAAAAGGCTATCTAACATATGATTAGAAACACAGGGGTCTATTCTCCTCTCTCAATGGGAGCACAAAGCACCTGCCAGCACTAATGGGTGTTGTGGTATCATGTGAGGGCACAGGAAGCAAATACAATATTCTAAACTAAAGGAACAGAAATGCTGCTAAGGCCAAACTATGAATACAATCTAGGACTGAAACATCAGGACTAGGACTAAAATTTCAGCTAGTTTTCCAATCATAGCGCCCACAAACAGACCGTACTTTCACCTCTTAGTCTACTGACTGGTCCTACTTGAACTATTTATTCAACTGGTATTCATATGATATCAACAAATTGCAGAGGTTTGCCTGCAAAACGATTACTTGCTCCCATACAATAGCTTGATGTGAAACTTAGGCCTGTTACAGACTGCCAAAATAAAGCTGCTTCGGGTCTCTTTGGAGGTATGCTATTTAAATGATGCATGGGTCCTAAGAGTCCGGAGGTCGCGCCAGAGCCACACTCCATTCCTAAGCACTGGAGGGCAGCTTTGGTGCAGCTTCTGGATTCTTGGGATCCATGCATCATTTAAATAGCATAACTCCAAAGAGACCCGAAGCAGCTTTATTTTGGCAGTCTGTAACAGGCCATAGTAGAATAATACATGTGGTCCTATGCAAGATTTAAACCTAGCCAAAATTTGCTGATATAGGGTATGGAACTGAGAATTCCAGGCATCTCAGAAACCTAATGAGAGGAATCCTGGAGTGACACAAGTCTTCAGAGTCTAGAATTTATTCTGCACAAGTGTGTGTGTGTGTACAAAACGTTGTTTTCTATGCAAGAGACAGCATTTTATGCAAAGAAAATATTTCTGCACATAAGTATTGTTCTCTGTACAGGAAATGATGTTTCTTGCACGCTGTTGTTGCCTGTACAAAAGCACTTAAGTTTTGCACAGAATAAATCCCAAGCTACAGCATTTTCAGAAAACAATATTTCAACCACTTTCTTACAATGGAAAGAGAATCAGTAAAATTACATCATGCATCCATCAAAAACAAAATTGGCAAACAATTACATCCCTAATAGATAGTTGTTTGAAGTCTTCTAAAAAAGCCCGCGACCAGTTCATGTTACTACCTGTTCTGCTAATCCACATTGCCTCTAGACTGGTTGTTAAAGAGCCAGATGTCACCCCCTGAGGCCTCCAGTTATTGATACCTATCACAGAACATGCAGCATTAATATATTCTGTGTGATTTTATTCCATACAATCACCCATAATTATGAGCATTTATCAAAAATGGCCTAGTGCTGTTCATCTAGCATAAATAAATGTATTTAGAGAGAAAGAAAAAGCATGTGTACATTCACAGATGCATAGACACAATTTAGATAAAACACACTGAAAGTATGACCAAAGGAACACTGAACAATTTCTCTGAGTCTTGCATATTGTTGTTTGCCTTCAAGTCATTTCTGAATGAAGAAATTCTAAGATGAATGCATCATGAGTTTGTCTTGGAAGAATTTATGCAGAGGGATTTGCTTTTGCCTTCCTCTGAGGCTGAGAGAGTGTGACTTGTCCAAGGTTCCATGGCCAAGATTCGAACCCATGTCTACCAAGTGTCCTAGTCCAGCACTCAAACCGCTACCCCATGTTGGCTCTGCCTCGCATACAGCCATTGAAAATATCTTGTCAATGGGTACATTTGGAAGGGAAAGAAGAAAAAAAGCAACAGGAGGCTGAAAGCTAAAGTCAAGACTGCATATTTGCAAAATGCTGTCCGGGTTAGTTTACAAGAGAGGAAAACGAGTCACCTTATATCTGTGATTGTTATCCGAGATCTGATATGTTATTTGATATTTGATCTTTTTAATTTGTTGTCTGCTTTTTTATCTAATTCTATCTTGTATTATTATCTATTGTTTTATATTTACTTTGTAGAATCTATGCCATTGGCAGGTTTCATTTTTATCAATTTTATTGTTTGTATGTACAGCGCTGTGTAAATAAAGTATATTAATGATAATAATACATTGTTGCATTGACCAGTTTGAAACATAACATTTATTAATTGAAGACTTTGACAAAACAATATGCATCCTACTGTTTTCTTAACATCCAGTCTGAAGAAGGCACCTGGGAAGCTTGAAAGCTTGCTTACAATTTTATGTGATTTTTATTAGTCTCACTAAAAGTATTGCTATACTATCTATACGGAGATGAAAAAAAGTACACTGTTATTGCAGAATTTGCCAAAAGGTCACTTAAGAGATTTATATTAACATATATGAATACAAACAAGACTCAAATGTCTGAAATGGAAAGAATGCAATTTGCTTCTAACTCAACATGGAATCATGTTAGGATAAAAAATGTCTAGTGATAAAGTTTTGGTCTGGAAGTACACCATCCTATTGCTATATGGAACACCCTAAAAATCCCATGTATTTTTAAAGGAGAATATTAAATATAATGAATACAACAAATTCAGAGCTGTTTCACGCATTACCACCTTTTAGCAGAAATGAGACAAAGATATTTCAACTAGCAATGTTGAAAAAATTGAAAATAATCAATGTCTTATCAGGAAAAATAGTGCCTTTTGAGATTTGTTTATTTCACAACAGTAATGCCATCAATATAGGTTAAACCATTTCTCTTTGACTTATGAAAAAGGATTTGTGCCCATGGCATGCATATGTCCTACAATGTTTAGGGCTCGGAGCATGGCCTGAAGGCAACTGAAGCATTCTTTGACGGATTGGAGTGAGCAGAATTTTGCAGCTTTAGATTAAAAAAATATTCAGGTATTTCTGTTTATAAGGACAGTTATTTTGAATAACTGAGAATTTGATAGTGCTTTTGGTATCACTAATCCTGTTGACATCTTTCCTCAAATGAAAGTTCACCCATCTTTCCTCAAATGAAAGTTCACCCATTAAAAGATCAATGGAACAGCCTTCCATCATGATTTATTTAGCATATTAAGAAAAATCTTTGCCAGTTGGCTTTTGAATAACCTTACAACCACATCTAATTGTAGATTTTGATATTCTTAGTAATATATTGCATGTATTTAAGGTGATCATGACTTTGGTGTTTTATCTTTTGTAAATTGCAATTGTTTCTGTCATTTATTTCTTTTCACCAGTTGTGTCAAAACAATGGCAGTGGGGTTGTTATTCCAGAAATTAGAATTGGCTGCACTACACTAATGAGGCAGCACGGTGCAGAGGTTGTGTACTGGACTACAATTCTGGAGATCAGGGTTCAATTCTCTGTTTGAGAATAAAAAAACATTGGGTTACTTTGAGCCACTCACACATACTCAGCCTCATAGGACGGCAATGGCAAAACCTCACTCAAGAAACATGCCAAGAAGTCCCTATGATGAGTTCACCTTAGGGTCTCCATAAATCAAAAATGAGTTGGATGCACACAACAACAAAAGCACTACATTAACATGAAAATATTTTGAGGACAGATCACAAGTGCCTCAAGCCTTCTGAAGTTAAGCAGTTCTTCATCTGGTCAACACCTGCGCAGAAGACTGCCAATGTACATGGACTAAAATTCCCTGGACGAAAAGAGAGATGTTGATGTAATAAGTAAAGAGGCAGCATAAGTGGAGCAATAATGAACCCCTTACATTGTTTCCAGGATGTGTATGGAGAAATATCTGGCTGCATCTACACTGCAGAATTAATGCATTTTGACACCACTTTAGCTGCCATGGCCTAATGGTATGGAAACCTGGGATTTGTAGTTTTTTGTGGCACCAGCACACTCTGAGAGAGAAGATTAAATATTTCACAGGCTTTATGGTAGCACCATCTCTGTGAAAAATAGGTCAAAAAGCACTGGCCCGGAGAGTGTCTTGCAACCTGTGCCACTTTGCAGGATAGGAAATGCAAACATACTGGTTAGTCACACTTGCATGTCATTTAGAAAAAGCATGCACCTAGAAAACTGCAACACCAGGGAACAGAGATGTGTCCTAGACCTCTGTCTGACATGCTTGTTTTTTGTCTGTCGGATTTATCCCCAATACGATACACGTATGTATGATATTTGTGCACAGTAGCTTCTAAGAAAGTCTTGTCTGTACATGATGAGGGCAAGACCTGTTTATAAAGCTACACTGGAAAGGAAAAGAGAAACTAAGATTTTTAGGAATATGGTTAAGTAGAGGCCTAACTGAAGAAACTTTATCACTGGGGAATAACAGGAAAAAGTCAGCTCCTGGCGATTCCCCTTTCCCCAAAAATTACTGTGTAAACAGAACTGCAAGTAGTAACTGATAGCATGAAAAAGAGAAGAAAGGGGGATATTATTGGAAATAGCTATTACTCTGTGGTGGCAGCGGCAGCAATGTGGCTAAATCTGAAAAATCGCTCTGGGTATTACTCACTACATTAGCACTGTTAGGAGTTTAACCAATATCTGTATAAGCAGAACGATTTGTATTTGAGTAAACCTGCATCCATTGCTAATAAATCCAATCTTTATTTCAGTAAAAGGAATATTCTGTATATTCTTGGATTTTATTGTCAATTACTTTCCGTTCTAAAATGATTTCCTTTCTACATCCTGTTAATGTAATGATTCTTCAGCAAGCGGAATATTTTCCTTCATTTTCTTTACATTTTAGACTAAAAATGTAAAATCCACACCTCTCACCCATACAGTATTTATTGTTGGTGTAGTTCTGGAAATGATAAAGGACCATGACAATAATAATTTAAAATTAAAATTATAGTAGGTAAAATATTATTGGTCCGATGTGCAACTGATCATTTTTTAATATTTGTAATACAATATAGTTATACAAATTCAAATTTATTGCTAATATAATTTGACTGTTTTGATCATCATATACTGTATTAGCTTGCAATACAATTCCTGCTATTTAGGTGTAATAGACAAGGTATTGCTTTTTATTTTTCTTGAATAAAAAAGTGTCATGATCCTTATCCTGCCTGTCTTCAAAACAGCCCAGGGAAAATTTGGAAGGAGCTTACAGAATCACCTTGTCCAGGTGAATCTCTCAGCTGTAAAAGGATTTGAAACTAGAACTCTCATTTCGCGGTATAAATATAACCTCTGGATCACTTTTGTTCTCAGATCTGTCAAAGTCTGCTATAGATAATTCTCTTTGTGCATTACAAGGTTGAAGAACTTCTGTTTTCTGTGACATATGATCATTTGGTTGTACAAATACTAAGTCTTCTGTATGTGTGTGTGTGTATGAAATTTTAAAAGCCCCGTATCAAATAAAAATATATTCCCTTAAATGCCACAAAACGGCCGCAGGCATCTCAAGCAACACACGTTTCCTTCAAAAAATATAACACAACTTGAGATAACACATCTCAAGGTCAATTGAAACAGGGGCGCACCAGGAAAGAAGTGCTTAAACTGCAGCAGACTTAACAGCTTAACCAATAAAGCTACTCCATCCTTCAGTCAATGGGAATCAAAACAATGATTTCAAACTATTTTATTCAATCTGCTGACAGGATTACTAGGTGACAGAGCTCTCTGGTCTCCCCACCCCCAAATAGATTGCAGTGCTTTCTGAAGTTTTTAAAGGCTTTCTTTAAGAGGGGTACATTATGCAACATTTTGTGGCTATAATTACAAGGCCACAGATTATAATTTTTTGAAGTATGTATTATACACACCCTGCATCACTCAAAATCTTTAAGTCATTCAAACTAAAGTTCAAATCCTCCCCTCTTCGCCTCTTCTGCGGAAGCCTCAAGCCATGTCTGAAATTCTGCCATTTAGTAGTCATTGATTTCTTTGAGAACTGTGGTTTAGTGCCCCATGTTGTCAAAGAGATCAGCTCATTAATACACACACACACACACACACACACATATTGTAAATGAAGTCATTTGCTGCCATAAGCAGAATAAAGGTAATGATCCAAAATAGACTAAATTACCATATCAATCATTATCATTAGAGTTTTCCCTTCATGAAATAATTTGAAAACTGTCAATAAGGATTTCAAAAGAGCATGTAGATTGAATCTCCTTCCCTGTTTTTTGAAGCCTCTTCCCCTTCACACTTGTTTCAATCTAAGTTTTCAAAAAGTGAATCTTGCTTTTTTTTTTGGTGCTTTAATATCAATTAAGATACTTCACAGCACTATACTAGTATTCCACAGTAAATTAGTCTGCAAAATTGTCTTAACTGTGACACTCAAAGATGCCCTCTGGGTTTTATCTTTGGGGAAGAAAAAGAAATCTCTCTGTCTAAACGCCATTGTGTGTCATCCCGGCTGAGCCTCCTGCCTAGCGGGGACATTGAAGTTGGGCAGCGACAGGAGCTGCGTCTCAGGCTTTAAGGACTACAGTAAATCTTCAAACAATTTATCCAAACAAAGGCCAGCGTGTAGAGAGAAAAATACACGGGAAGCAGATGAATAAGCAACATCAATTATGGGGGGTTGACCTTTCTTGCCCCACACCATGGCACAGATTTCACACCAAATCGCAGCAGATTGAAGTTGACATGCCTGGAGTGAACGCACCGGTCTCCACAATGTTGCCACTCTGCATTCACCAGGGCTGGGGAGAAAAGGAGAGGAGAGAGAAAATAAAGCAGTGTGTGTGTGTGTGTGTGTGTGTGTGTGTGTGTGTGAGTGTGAAAGAAAAATCACACATAATGGTCCTGGGTTTATTTTTACAGAGAGCAAAATAGCTCAATTTGAGCACTTAGATGGTTAAAATTGGCTCCTGTGAGATACAGAAGGTACATCCAAAGGGACAGTTGATTCAGCTGCCTTGAGCTATATGGCCAGGAAAAAGGGGAGATATTAATACATTTTAATCAAAATTAAACACAGTTCAACAATAACAACTGCTTTCATGTACATGCACAGACCTCTACACACACAGAGAGAGAGTGAAAATAATGATCAGTTTTACAGTTTTCAAAGCATGGAAGAACATAAAAGACTATACTTTACAGGTGTTAAGATTTAATAATACATACATACATACACATATTATTCAAAAGCACAAGTGTATGTATACTTTAACACATGATTTCTGGCAGATGCACACTCACTCACATGCACTTTGTGCACGGACGCCACTTAGTTTGAAATTCTTGTTGAGAAAACAGATGGCTGAAGACAATCTCATCTGAGTTGCAAACTTTAAGCTCCTCCAGGTTTCACTAAAATAAAAAAAGCTCACTCATTTAAAATGTAGGGTTTATCAGAGATATACGTCTTGAAAAGAATTGCTTAGAAGAGATAAAACCATTCAACCCAGGAAAAAGCCACACTGAGTAATGTGTATCAATTAAAATTCAGGTTCTGGCCTTTGGAACAGTCTATTTAAAGATTTCTCTCACTACATCTGTAGACAGATGATTATTAAATATTTATATGTCTGCAAAAGGCAATGCAAAAGCATTTGCTTTGTTTACCCAAGGATATTCCTCCACCAAAAGATATTTATGGGGTGATTATTTTGTTTATCTGCTTCATCCACTGGTTATTCAGTTCACAGTCACACTTTTATACCAGTGTGTCAATAAAGGTTTAGTACAGTCAGAACAACCCAAAGCAAAGTGCTCCAGGGCAAGCCCCATTAAAATGAGAGTTGTGGAAGCATACACAAGGGCATTTATTCCATTGAAGCCTGAACACTAGAACATAATCTGATAAAATCATGGCCATAGTCCCACCCCATCCCCAACACATATCAATATGTTAATTATCTGGTTAGTTGTTAAAAATATATGGTACAAATGTTTCCATGTATTTTTAAAATAAGCAAGTATATTTCTTTTTCCTATAAAGCAGTAAGCAATAGTAAAGGAATAACCAGAACTAGCTGCGTAATTAAAGGTAGCATAATCTACCATAATCTTTAGTCTTGAGCGATGATTGCTCCTTAAATGATGATAGTTCTCATGTCTCCCATAGTGATTCTGTTCATCTGTGTACACTAGTACACTAGATAGTCTTGCAAAAGCCCATATCTCTCAGACATAAATCCTCTAATCATAATCAGTGTCCTCAATTATGCACCAGTAGAAAAGAAGACAAAATGTTCATTTATATGTACTGCTGCAAATTGAGAAATTGTTATGATCATTTAAACAGAAATATACTGCATCTCACCACTATCGGGAAGAATGTGCCCAAGTGGTATATCTGGCTGCTGAGTCTGCTGTCCATGTGCGAACTATTGAAAGGTTACTTCAATACTTCTCTTTTCTCCTCTCTGATGGGTCTTTGGCATAAAGTCAGAGTCCCAACTAAACCAGAGCCATTGAAACAATAAGAATTGCTAAGGCAACATTTAAGTTCCTTGCTTTCAGTGGCTCTGCTCTATTTGAAACCAGCCACTGAATTTAAACATATCCCTTTAAACCAGACTTTGACTGGACAGCCCTCTAAATGCAATAGAAGCATGTCCTCCATAAAGTAGGACCCATGGCCACCCTTGTAATCTATTTTAGAAAGCTCTTCTAAAGATCACTGTAGTAATTAAACAAAATTATTTAAATAATACTAGACATTATTATCATGCCTTCAGGAGTAGGTCATAATCATTTGCTTGTTTGTCTGCTTGTTTGTTTGTTTAAAAATGTTTATCATATGTGAGCTATAGCACTCAAATGTCAACATCAAACATTAGGCCAGACACCATAGAGAATCAATTGCTGGGCAAATATTGTATAAGTAAACACCCATGCAATTTTTTTTAATCTTCTCATAAGCAAACCAAAACTATTTCAATAGCAGTTCTTCTAGTTTATCTGTTACAAAACTATATCTTTCCTCTTCGAAATATAATTAATATCTTGTGGACTTCCCCTCTCCACTTCACCTTCCCATACCTTACTTTTCTTTTCTCAAACTGTTCTCTTGCCCCCATTGTCAACTTCCCTCCAAACTGGAACCCACCCCAATTCAGCTAAACTTGTTATTATGTGGTTTCATACATCTCATGGACTCATGGCAAAAAAAAAAAAAATCCTGTTCTGATGAGCTTATTTGTTTGCAAAAGTATTTCAGAATATTTGGTATCTCTGGTTCTAGTGATCCCATAAATTCAACAGTTGTCTACTTCATAAGATTATTCATGACACCAGTGGCATCTCTAGGATTGGTGTCACCCAGTGTGGATACTCATGGTGTCTCTCTCTCTCTCTCTCTCTCTCTCTCTCTCTCTCTCACACACACACACACACACACAGACACACCATCAACCTTACCCCACACCACACCATAAAGTATCCTTAGTATTTTGTGTGGTGTGATATGGGAGGATGCCAAGTTGGGGGGGGGGGATGACACCATGAATTACCACACTGGGCGACACCAACCCTAATGATACCTTGGGTCAACTTGCACACCTTTGCATAGCCATGTTGACCATATAGCAAAATAGAGTACAAATTTAAAAAAAATCCACAAAACAGGTATACCTTTATGGGACCAACCAGAATCAATTCTGTATATTTCATCATGTTTTTTGTTTTCCTGTTATTCACAAATCATAATTATCATATACCACTGAATGGCATGGCAATAATTGTGACATAAACAACTAGAAAAATTAATATTATACCTTTAAATTACAGTATCATACTTATAGCATTAATGTATTTAAAAGTATATTGTTTCATGTGGTTGAAGTGAAAGTTTGGTAAGATGTGATGTTTTTAAATAAATTTTTAAAATAATAATTTTCAATTTTTTTAGAATTTTAATTTAAACAAAAACCTGGGGCATCTGCTTCCTCCTCCCACTGAGCTTCCTCCCACTCACACCATCTCTTCAGCATTTTAAAGGGATGCAGGTGAACCCCACAGCCAAAAGGCAGGTGTTTGGGGAGTAGTAGTGTCACCTGGTGTGGTCCGCATCTCCTGCACCCCGTTAGTAATGCCCCTGCATAATACAAGTTCCCTATCTCAGTTCTTCAGGATTAGAAAGCACAGGGATGGAGCCACCAACAGGAAAGGGAGAACAAAAATCTTCACGCCAAAAATTCCCTGCTACCAAATCAACCATGGTTGATAATTGCTTGTAGTTCACTCTTTCTAGTCTTTCTGGTGGGCCAAGGTCTGCATGTGGCCTCCATGGCAGTTTTTAAGGCCTAAACAATGGAGCCATGGCAGGTAACATGGTATCAAAGTACTGTAATTATAGAGTGTGAAGGAGATCCAAAAATCAAAAGTAAAACTTCCTTCCAGAACTAACTACTAGGGTCAGTAAACAAGGAGCTGCAGCTGGATATATATGGGGACAAAGGAGGTGGAAAAGTCTACCAGTTGCATTTCCTTATCCCACCTTCAGGTCTCCCAAGCTTTTCAGACTGTACAGAACATTTTTTAAATGTAGGCTCTATACATTTGTCGTTGTGAAACAATCACTCATGCTCCCTTAGCCATAAGCCAATACCAGTATATTGCTTGCACATTTTAAAGATATTTATGTACTTTGTTTCCCACATGTGTCTTGAGGCCCCATCAACAATGGATATGAACACTCCCTGCAATTAGGATGCCAGACTGAAACTAAGACTTATAGCATTAATGTATTCAAGCTACCTAAGTATTACTGCACATTGCTAAGGTGATTTCCAGTTAAGAAAACATTAAGAAAATAAAAATAATTGCCAAAGACAATTGACATAACTTTAAAGGAGATGCTGCAGACATTGAAATAATTCAAGATTTTCCATACCTTGGGACTGCAGACAAGAAGTCAAAAGAAAACTAGAACAGCTATGAAGGAACTAGAAAAGATCCTGAAGTGTAAAGATGCACAGTCACCCCTCTTTAGCCACAGATTCTTTATCCATGGATACAATCACCCACAGATTGAAAATATTCCAACAATATATAAATTCAAAAAAGCAAACTTTGATTTTTGCCATTTTATATAAGGGAGGCCATTTAACTGTACCACTGTATTTAATGTGACCTGAGTATCCACAGATTTTGGCATCCATATTGAGTTGGGGATCCTGGAACCAAACCCTAGCAGATATCAAGGCCCACTCTATCATTGAATACTAAAGTTAGGATTGTCCAGGCCATTGTATTTCCCATTTCTGTATATGGCTGTGAATGCCAGACAGTTAAGATAGCAGATAGGGAGAAAATCAACTCATTTGAAATATGGTGCAGAAAAGGAGTTCTACAGATACTGTGGTCTGCTTAAAAAGTCCAGTAAATGAGCCCTAGAGCAAATCAAGGCCGAACTCTCTCTAGAAGCCAAGAGTACTAAACTGACACTGTTATACTTCGGCCATCTCATGAAAAGACATGACTCACTATGAAAGACAATGATGCTTGATAAAGCAGAAGGCAGTAAAAAAAGAGGAAAACTGCATTCTAGATGGATATACTCAATGAAGCCATGGCCCTGAGTGTGCAAGAGTAAAGCAGGGCTGTTGATGGCAGGATGACTTGGAGGTCTCTCATTCATGGAGCTGCTATATGTCGAAATCAACTTGGCTGCAGATAACAACAAAATGTTATTATTGGAAGAAAGGTTTTCCATACGCAACTGTCCAAGATGTGCCGGACATCTGCCTCTAAAAACAATAAGTAATTCAAAAACAACTGAAATAATCTGTCATATTCATGCTGTTACTACTCCTAAAACTCAATAATCTCAGGTTAGTCCAGACAAAGTCCATTATTTCAGACATCTGTCTCTTTAAAATGACAGAGCTACTACTTATGCAAGAAGGAATAGAGGTAACTGTCTTTTTTAAAAAATAAAAGACTTCACACATTCCCTAATTAATTCAAGGAGACTTCCAGTTTTAGATATTATTATTCCTTTTATCACTTGCCATCCAGCACTTGGTATAATGTCAACACTTACATCTTTCCCCCCCTTACCAAAATCATTTTAAAAACATTTTTTATCCTAAAATGTTCACTTCGATTTAAAAAAATTATCTCAAAGATAAGAGATTTCTTTCCATTTCAGTCCCACAACAAGGAGAATGTCAGCACAGCTTTTTTGACAGACAAATTATTGAATCAAAGAAAGAATATGCCATTAAACCCACAGGTTAGGAAGTGTCAGGAATGGCTTAAAGAGATATTCCATTTATCTTCAAAACATGCACAGAATGTCACTAATGTGTGTTTATCATGTATAATCAGACAAAGAAAATATCGAAATAAAGTACTCCTGCATACAATAGAAGTCTCCTTCCATCTCTCAAGATATCAGTGCTATTCAAATAGAATAATAATGATGAAACCCTTTTTTCTTGAAAATGGAAATCAAGCGAAAGGTAGATAGAAATGATTTTCTGCAGTTGATGTACATTTCTAAAAGTGCATTAACAGGAAATCCAGAACTTTTTAGGTCAATTATATTGTCAGCATTGTCAATGCCACTGAAATGAATACCTAAGCAGCATGTATTCCTGCCGGGACAGAGATAAAGAGTGAAATCCTGCATACTTTCATATTGGGAATGGAGGCTGCATGGATAGATTTAAGGAGCCACTTTTGTTCCAAACAGTATTCCATTTTACCACATGTTGCATACAAAACAATAGCAGAGTTTCATTTCATTAGTTTTTGCCATTTGAACCTTGTGTTTAAAGCCAACCTCAGGAAGCATTTTGAGGTATTACTGCTTTTTTATGACATATAACTAGCTTTTCATAGATTCTGTATCCATGGATTCAACCATTCAAGGCTTGAAAATATTTTAAATATATATAAATTCCAAAAATTAAACCTTGATTTTGCCATTTTATATAAGAGACACCATTTCACTATGACGTTGTATATAATGAGACTTGAGAATCCATAGAAATTTACTATCTGGGGGGTCCTGGAAGCAAACCCCAGCAGATACCAAGGGCCCATTGTACTGATCACACCTTCTTCCAAGGATGAAAGACTTTCTGCTTTTTTGTGTTCATCACCATTGTCTGTTTAATCTTCTAAAGACTCTGAGATAGACCAATCTGTTGGTTCGAGGCTTTACAACTGAGTAGATATTTGAATCAGACCCTCTACAATCTAATCTGACTATTCTAATGAATACTCTATCCAGTAGCTGCAATACTCTAGACAATCCCCCATTAGTCTACAGTCCATGGCTTAGGATTCACACATTCCCCTTACCATATGTTTCCTTTTCCTTTTTGTTGTTGTTTAGCATCAATGTAAATCAGAAAACAAGGAACAGGAGGAAAGTTCCCACACCACAACAAAGCATAGGGCTTTATGGTTGTGAAGCTGGGAGTATTTTAAAGGTGCACTTTTTCTGTCTCCTTAATGGAAATACAGTCATCCTTCCATATTTGCAGCTTTGATATTTGCGGATTTGATTATTCACAGATTTCATTAATATGTCTTCTCTAGGACTGTCTAGGTCCTCCAGTGCAACTCTGTGGTCAACTTTAACTAAAAGTTGCACTGAAAGACCATTTGTAGCTACTTCAGTGCCATTCTATGGTCAGTGTATGTTGGAGTTGCACTGGAGGACCTAGAGATTCCTAGAGGGAATCTCTCTAGGAATCTCAGGTAAAACATGGTGTTTTCGTTATTTGCGGTTATTCCATATTCACAGGGGTCTTGTTCCCTGAACCCTAGCGAATATGGAGGGACAACTGTACAGCCCTTCCTCCATTCTGGTGGACTTGGGATCCACGCCCCTTGATTAGCTGTGGGAGGCGAAAGAAGGGAGTTAAAATGGGGCATGTGCCTATGGCACATACCCTCATGCCCCTGTGGGAATGCACCTCCATTCAAACCAATACGGCTTGAATATGTGAAGCTTTCCATTTTTGTGGAGGAGGGGGGGAGAATCCAGAATGGATCCCCCATGAGTAAGGACACTTACTGAAATCCCCCTTTCAATACAGCCATTGGAACTGCTAGAACCTTTGTCATCTTTCTTTTCTCGTCATCCATAAGCATATGGGCATAAACAGGAAATAAATTGTTGCCAGCTGAAAGGAAATGTTGCAGATATGAATTCAAGTGGACTCCAAGACTGTTAAAGTTGACTACAGGACTACTGCGCTGCACCACATCACGTTGTGATGGGCCACATTGCAAACATCAAGTTGCTGATTTCATATCAGTTATATCCAAAGAGTAAATACTACTAATTAATGAGTTACAGGAGAAAATATCCTGTATCTGTCTGGATTCTTTTCATCATTCCAGCTAAATAACCCATGCCCTCTAAGATGATGAGAACAACCACAAAGAGAACCAAAAATAAAAAGTTCAGCAAGATACTGTTTTAACAAATGTTTTCCTGTGCAGCCACAGTGTTGAAAAGTGCAACGGAGCACTCAGCTTAATATTTTTTTAAAGAGACCACTATACTACATATACATCAAAGCAAGGCCCCAGACAAAGAAAAACCCCAGTAAAACAATTGTATCTGGCTGATCCTTAGAACTGCCTCACACTGTGTAATGTTTCTTCACACAAAGAAATCCCTGCACATAGGAGAAAAATGATATTTCAAAAGTGGAAAGCAATCTCCTTGACCAACTAATTTTATACATAAAGGAATGGGCACTTCATTAAGTCAATTCCTATCTACAGTGTGAAGCAGTACTGCTGGACACAGGTTAAACGTTTGTATAAGAACTAGGCATTTACACATGCAGATGTTAAATGCTTGTATGAATGCCAAACAAGTAGAGAAATTGGGAGGGAATTCAGTATATGATAAAGGTCTTTGGTCCATTTATATATCCTCAGCCATCAATAAAGGGAAGGGTACAAGCAGCCATCATTTATCAAGAAGCAAAGCTAATCAGGCTTAAAGTGTATCTACACTGTATAATACCAGTTTGATACCACATTAACTGCCATGGTTCCATCCTATGGAATCTAGGGATCCTGGAGAAGAGAGTGAAGAAGCAAATGGCAACTAGGATAGAGCCCCACGTCATCCAACACATGGAGAGCTGGGCAGTGGAAGAGGTTAGCTCCTTACAGTAAAGGTTTCCATCCCCATAATGACTCATACAAAAATAATTTTGCAATGTAGCAACTGGACATCCCCCATCCATAGATTTCACATAATGTAATTCATATTTACATTATGCACCCTTATTGTAGCAAGAACACAGTGTCGATGCTTACTATCTTAGTTTAAAATTAGTGGAAAGAATCTAGACAATCTAGAAAATACTTAATTCTTTCACTGGCAACAATGAAAGGGGAAAAATCAGGAAAAGAGGGCAAAATTGGACATCGGAAAAGTAAATAAAAACATATCAAGAGAGAAGTATAATGCTGCATTTCAACACTTTGCCTCTTGAAAATTTAAATGAATGCTCCTTGAGAGCAAACTACAAAATGCTAACCTTGAAGTGTTGAGTGGCAGAAGGAATTATGGGTTATTGTACTGTCAGAATGCCAGACAGCTGTATGTTGAGTTACTGTGTTATTTAGACAATCAGAAACTTGGAAGCTAATGTGACTTTTTTCCTCCTGTGTGAGAGCGCCTGACATGCGTCATGATAATTTCTAAAAGGACAAAATGTGTGTTGGTGAAGGGGGGGAAACACAGAGAGAAAAAACCTAGTGTCTTTAGGAAACTGGTTCACAGGTAAAATGGTCCTGCCATGCTGTTACCCAAATTGATTTTTTTAAAAAAATGTCATTAATATTTCAAATAGTCCCCAAACACCAGAACAGGGTTCACATATGAAATAACCACAGCCCTGTGTTTCTATAGCCAAGCATATAAAATAATTACACAGAGTGTAAAGATTTCATTCCTGGGTCATGTGAGGGTACCTACAGCCTGAAAACTCATCCCTGGCTCACTTGAGATAAAAGCATTTTGGACTAGTTTGACACAGTACCAGGATGAGCGAGCTATAAATCCAGGTCATTCACAGTTTAGATAAAACATCCCCGATTAACTCACAGGGTGGTCTAAGCATCTACTCCTTCATCTTCAATAAGGGGATGATAACACTGGTTTATTAGAGAAGGCCATTTTAAGGATTTGCTGACATAACGTAAATGAAACACTCTAAAACGCAAATATACTAAATGCATATTAAAATATCTACTACTATTATATTATTCTTGATTACCCAGTTTGTAAACAAAAAACCCGCCTGAAATATTTCCTATTTTGAGAAGATTTTCCCATACTTCCAGAAAACTTCCATCTAGAAGGTTATGGTGGAACAGTTCTAGGTTTACACACTGAAGTTTTCACTTATGGTTTCTCCTTTGTATCACTTTCTTTGTATTTCTCTATGTGTACAGGCATGCATATGCATGCATTAATTGGCCATAAGTTGTGTGATCAGAATCCCACATTGCATTATAATTCTGGCAAACATGGGTGATGTATTGCTACAGATGTGGGAAAGAAGGAAGAGAACTTTCACTTAGTCGCATTGGTGAAACTTTGGTTCAGTGCATCTGCTGTGTACTGGGAGCTGTTTCAAACTTCTGTAACTTCATAATCAGTGTCTTGGACACATGTATGTTTCTCCAAGTACTTCAAACATGTCCTTTGGAATTCAGGAAACATCATTCACTATTTTTGCAAGTGATCTAACTAGAATTTTTTGCTTGATTTTGGATAGTTCTACATATTTACCCAGACACAGACACATGGAAACACATACACACAGCACACACACACATTTCTCCTGTGTATGCACTGTCCCATCATCTCCATTTTGACAAAGAACAAACTTCAAGGTCAAACTTCCTAAGGATCTATTTCATCTTTAGTTAGCCTACAATCTGCAGACAGAATTAAAACCTTGTGAACCTCAGGGTTTGGACAAAGGGTTGCCTGTCCAGAACTATGTGAGTCTCACGAAAATATGTTAAGGTCTGGGTTTCAGTTGAATTAAAGCTTACATTTCAATAAAAAACAATTTCAATTACGCTTCCCTCTGGTTAAGGGGGTTTAAATGAGCAATGCCTTGTCTTTTCTTTTTTTCCAGCTTATTAATTTTTATTTTTATTTGACAGTTAACCTAATGCTAAGATAATACAGTGTAACTTTAATGCTGAAAATTGATATATAGCTATAGGCTATGCCTTATGATGAATGAGCTCTACCTTTGCAGAAGAACCCATACAATTTGATTACTATTGTTCATATTGAACCAGGATGATGAATATTTGAAAGATTAATATTTGACTGAACATAGAAAAATATTTTTTTAATAAGATGTTCAGCTGTGCTACCTCTAAAGCACCTCCTACACTTAATACAACCAACAGAACAATATGTGGTATATATTCTCTCTGGATCATTGCATCTCTTTATTTCAGTGTTTTTCAGTTTGTTTGTTGGTTTCCATAGGCAAGATTTAGCAACTGCATCTAATTCATAACTGCTGTTTGGAAGATCAGTGTAATTCAGAA
>NC_056524.1:151605575-151628877 GCF_019175285.1 Sceloporus undulatus | reverse complement strand
AATGACACTGGCAATAACTTTATTCCATTGGGCCTCTCCTTCCATCTTTGGACAGCATCCCTTTCTTTAGCACCCTAGATTTCAACCTCCTTCAATTACACTGGTCCAGTTCTGCTGGTATTAAATCGCACAGAAATTAGCTAAGTGGGGTTATTAATTGATTTCAATAATATATTAAGTCTGGATACAACCAATTAGGTTTAAATAGAAACATGCTATGTAATAGAGGCTGATTTTCTAATAATAATAATAATAATAATAATAATAATAATAATCCTTTGTTAGGGCTTTTTCATGGAACAAGATAAAGAGATAAATAGATCATTGATATTAAAATGTAAGCTCCTCTACATTTTGTTGTTTTATTTTGTCTTTTTTAAACGGATTGATGGCTTCGTATGACAGCCAATACAGTGAGCTCTTGGTATCTGCTGAGGTTTGGTTCCAGGACCCCCAAGGGATACCAAAATCCATGGATGCTCAAGACCCATTAAATACAATGGCATAGTAAAATGGTGTCCCTTATATAAAATGGAAAAATGAAGGTTTGCTTTTTGGAATTAATACATTTTAAAAACATTTTCAAACCATGGATGCTTGAATCCATGGATTAAAAAAATCCATGTACACAGAAGGCTGATTGTACAGATGTTCTGGGTCTCTGCTCTTTCTCAAGCCATTGTGCAGTAACTTCCACATCACACAGGAGTAGAGTCTATTTTGAGAGACCTCTCTCACATATCATTTTCACCAGCGTCACAAACCAGCATCATCAAGGACTCCTCACAAATTGCATCAGTTTAAGAGGGGCAGTACTGCAACAGCTCCCATGCTGCATGAGGAAGTGCTGGGACTATGGTTGGTCTTATATATGCAGTAAAATGAGATCATAGTGAGGACAGAAGTATGGAAAAGTTCACAGAATACAATGGAAAAGATTGAGGAACTTGGCAACAATAATAAGCTAAATGAGGATGAATAAACTAAATATCAATCCACTAAGATGGAGACATGGTGATTCAACAGGTCTAGAAAGTAATAATGGGCCTGAACAGACAGGCCAAAATAAAGCTGCTTCGGGTCACTTTGGAGGTATGCTGTTTATATGACACATGCATCTTAAGAGGCCAGAAGCTGCACCAAAGCTGTGCTCCAGCCCTTAGAACTGGAGTGTGGCTTTGGCACAGCTTCTGGCCTCTTAGGACGCATACATCATTTAACCAGCATATCTCCAAAGTAATCCAAAGCAGCTTTATTTTGGCCTGTCTGTTTGGGCCCAATGTTAGCAGGCAACAATGCTGGCAAGTAATTCCATACAAAGTTGCATCCTCTTTGGGCAGTATGTTTATAGTTTAGGACAACTGTAAAGTTTTAGTAAAAGCTCTAGCAGAGTTCATGGTGCAAGCTGTCTTCCACCATAACTGTGGTCCTTTCCTGACAGAAAGACAGGGCTGGAGCAGATGAGCACAAAAGAGCAGCCTGAGTCCACTCCAGCCAAAAGCAGGTCAAAACCTGCTCCCAAGGCGGGCTATGGATGCAGGCACCAACTACCACTGCCAGGAGTCAGATTAACCCATCTGTTGTTTTTCCAAGTCAAAACTGTAACCCGCTGCTATAGACTGATATGTCCTAGGCCACTGCATCACAAATGCTAATGCTCCAAAATGTTTAGAAATGATTTTATGGTACCCCCTCCCCTGAATACTGAATATATTTCAATAAACTATATACTTTTTAAGCAATTCTGAAGTTTCTAGAGGAGGAGGAGGAGGAGGAAGGCAGCTGATTTCTTTCTCTAGCCTTCTGATGGTCTTTCATGAATACATTCTTGTAATCAACAGACCAATTCTAAAGGCAGACATCATTCATGCATTTACTTATTTATGGTGTACAGTCATTTCAGCAAAACAGGATGGTGGAATTCCAATCCTAAAATTACCAAACAACAATGGCCCAGAACAGACGGGCCAAACAGAACAGCTTCTAGCCACTATGGGAGAATGGCGTTTATACAGTACATGCCCCCAAAGTGGCCAGAAGCCACTCTGAGACTGGCTAAGGCAGCCCAAAAGGAGCTGATTAAATCCTCTCCTGCTGGCGGCTGTTTTGGGACCATGGCAGTGGCCCAATTTGGGAGCAGGCCATCCAGTTGCCATGGTCCTAGGCCGATCGGGATTAGAGCAGCCAGAGACGCTCCTTCTGGGCTGTCTGCTTCGGCCCTTAGTTAATTTAATAAAGAGGACCTCTGGCAGTGGACCTTTGAAAGCCTGTAACATATGCCACATTTTTAAACAAATACACAAATAAAGAAACAAAAATTTCATCTTTTTCCCCTCATCTACTTTGCTTCATTTATAGATCCCTCCTTTTGGATATACCTGGTTTCAGTCCCCCCCCCCACCCACCCACACACACACATTTGACATACTTTAAGGATGGTCCCTCTCAAAATACAGTAAGTTTGGTTGCTTCTGTGGTATTCCAGCACACTTCAATATTTTAACAGAAAAAGTAGCATTTCCCTTTCTTCACTGAGAATACAAGCTTCGTAACAGCAATATACTGAACACACGGTTCACTGCATCAGGTTATTTAGTCTTTATTATCTACACAAATATTCTTAATCATTTCCCCTTATACCTAGAGTGCTTATTTCTTATTTATAGCTATAAATAAAAAAGCCAGTAAGATCATATTTTACAGACAGTCGTTGCAGTGGCACCAAACCATTTCCAACATTACGAATCAGCATTCCTCTATTTCTATGCACGTTTTATTATAAAAGGGGTTTACCATAAATACTGCAGTTTGAATTCCACCCAAGTAATGCATTAATAGATACTAAACCATTAATAATTCTTGTACTTTTTTCACAAATGGGCAAAGTCCAATAAATAAACGATAGCTCTTACATGTTGGAGCAGGGTTAACAAGGACCAAGGAGATTTCAAAGACAAACTACTTCCAGGGCCTGCCAGAAGATAAGATTCATAATGATGCCACAAATTCCAGGGGCCCATTTTTTACTGCCCACTATGGCAAGTATCTGAAATTAAATGCTAAGCAGAAATTTGTCCCAGATTCTGACATGCAGTAGTTAAGGGTAAACAATCTCTAAAATTAAAAACAGATTCTTGATAATAAATCCCAGTGTGTATATCTTCATAACAGACAACTCTTCCTGTAAATCAAAAGCTTAATCCATCCCCACAGCAGCCTATTTTTCATATTAGAACTGATGATTCACCCGAAATATTTCATCTGTCTCCACTCTTTAATGAATGTTCACAATTAATTCCAATAGGGGGGAATATTTTATGAAATATTCCAAAAGATATGACAATATCTAGGATAGCTGTCACATAAAACAGTTTAAATTAAAGGGGACAGAGCACCATGTTTTCACAGTCTTTGGGCCTGGCTTGCACATTCAGCAGACTGAAGTAGTGGAGTGGTAGGGTGCACTGTACTAATCCATGTTACAGGTAGGCATATGAGGTGAAGAAGATGATTTTACCAGGTCCAACAGATCCAGGGGAGACTAAAGTCCAGAAGGGGCCTGTCCAGGTGCAATAAAAGAACAATCTCTAGAGGAAACCTGACATTAATCAAACATAACATGGCATGGCAGCCACAAGTGTTTGTTCACTTGTCAGCCACATTGTATCAAACTGGATCAGGGCATCTAATTTTAATAATGAAAACAGTGCACAGTGAACAATGCTCCCTCATTATGTATTTAGATTCTGTTACTCTTCTCTCAGTCTGGCTCACTGTCAGTGTTGAAAAACATGGCAAACAGGAAGGTAAAGCAAAAAGCAAATCCCCCAGGAAATGGTTGATCTGAGTAAACTACGGTATTCCAGCAGCATTGTTGGCCTTCTTATTTATGTGAATAATAATAATAATAATAATAATAATAATAATAATAATAATAATAATAATAATAATATTTATTTATGTTTCCCTGCCTCTCCCGGTGGATCGAAGTGGGGTTACAGACTCAAAAAGCACAAAGTGTTTACATAAAAATGCAATTAAAAGCAGTTAAAAATAATAAAATATACAACATCATACAGTAACAATAGCATGAACAAACAAGGCAGGGATCATACACAGACAGGGCAAGTCATTCATATCAGGGGGGTATTCATATCAGGTGGGGTATGCTTGGCTAAAAAGCTTGGTTTTAATTGCTTTTCTGAATGTTTCTAACGAGGTCGCCGAGCAAATGTCCTCAGGGAGACTGTTCCAGATTCTCGGAGCTGTTGTTGAAAATGCTCTTTGCAAAGTAGCAACATACTTAGAGGTTGCTATCTCCAATAACTTCTTACCAGATGTTCTAAGAGTGCGGGGCGGATTATATAGGGAGATGCGGTCCCGTAAGTAACTCGGGCCCAAGCCATGTAGGGCTTTATAGGTAATAACCAACACCTTGTACTGTGCCCGGAAGCAGATAGGGAGCCAGTGAAGATTTTTTAAGAGAGGTGTAATATGGTCAAACTTTGATGAACTGATGACCAATCTGGCTGCCATATTTTGTATTAACTGAAGCTTCCAAACTTGGTATACTTTCCTTTCTAAAATCCCAGGCTTCAGGTCAATTGCAGTTGAATTATCATGGATAAAAGGTGTATTATTTTGAATACAACTCAAAATTCCCCATGTGAGCTGTGCTTGCACAGACATACTTCTTGTTCTAATTGACAGGGATTACTAAAGTGAAATCAACACAGATTAAGTGTTGGGGTGACAATCAGAGGCGGGTTCCAGTCCTACTGATAAAACTGTGTCTGTTCACATTACTCAATTCAAATGCTCTCCTAATTAATTTTATTAATTTTAATTTCATTTAAGCTTCAATAAACAGGTGGCACATTGGGTTCACTTGTGGGTGCCTTGCTTGTAACATAATAATATTAGTAATAATAATAATAATAATAATAATAATAATAATAATAATAATATTTTTTATTTCTATCTTCCCACCTCTCCTGTTGGATTGAAGCGGGATCACAACAAGGTTAAAATTACAATTACAATATTGCAGCATTAGTTACTGCACCATTAAAACCACAGTTAAAAGAATAAAAACATAAGAACATAAAAACATAAAAACCTGAAAACATTAACAACAATCAATCACGGGGGGAGCTGGTCTCGTTCCATGGGTGTGTCCAACCCTTCACAATGCTCCACATTCTGCTTTCAGATATATTTCCACATGTGTTACAATGTTCAAGTGCCCTCCTGCTGTCTCCTCCATTGTCTCTTTGCTTCTTACAATTTTATCCTTTTAAAAAACATCTCTAGAACTTCAGTACTATGGCTGCACACTGCTATGGTGGTATCACTGTGTTTTTCCTCCTTAAAATTTACAGGACAGAACTCTGAAGCACTCCACTTGAGACCTCCTTTCAGTCTGAAGTGCAGCCATTGATGACAGCATGGCTTTCCAAACAGTTATAGGAGCTTATCAAATGGGGCTGCAGGAATGCAGCTAGTATGGAATGGAAGAGGGCGTGATGGGAACGGAACGGGGAAAGGATACATTTTACTACATGTTGGAACACCAACGCCACCACTGCCACTGCCGCCAGAAGTCCCCGTTCCATTCCCCATCCATCCCACAGGAGGACATTTTCAAGAACTGTTTTGAACAGTTCTTGAAAATTGCTTCCTCTGGGACGAATAGCAACAGATGGGGAACGGATGGGGAACTAAATGCAGACTTCCGGCGATGTTCTGGCATGCAGTAAAATGTGTCCTTTCTCCATTCTGTTCCCATCACGTTCGCCTTTCATTCCATGGTAGCTGTGTTTCTGCAGCCCCATGAGATAAGCTCCATAGATCCATCTGAGAGTGTTTCCATCTATTCCACATTTAATCATTTTGGCCTGTTACAGACAGCCAAAATATAGCCACACCAAAGCCACGCTCCAGTCCTTAGGGCTGGAGCGTGGCTTTGGTGTGAATTCTTAGGACGCATGCATCATTGAAACACCATACCTCCACTGTGACTCGAAGCAGCTTTATTTTGGCTGTCTGTAACAGGCCTTTGTTAATCATGGCATTTGACCTTGTCAAATGCTTTCTGAAATCCAGATACATGACATTCACAGCATTCCTACGATCTACTAGACTAGTGACCTGATCAAAAAAGAGATAAAATTTTCTTGACAAATCCATGGCTCTTACTGATCCATCTCAAGCTAAGAAAGATTCAAGACTTCATTTGGGAAATCTGAGTCTGAACAAGCTTTGTAAAGATTTAATGATTATAAATAGTAAGTAGCTACCTATCAAATTTAATACTTTTTACACCTCTTGCTTCTGATTACACCTGTGTTAAGAATAGATTCTGATACTCTTGCAGCATCAACAACAAGGGAGAAAAGGCCAAAGATAAAATTTCAAGTGGTGGTATTCGAGTAGCATTACGATCTCTTTTAGCACTTTTCCATAAATATTTGTTGTAATTACTGTAATACACACACACACACACACACACATATTAAAAATAGTTTACAGTTATTGTATGCACAACATTGGCATAAACCAGCCCAAGGCAAGTACTTTTATATCTCATTGTTTTTAGCTGGAGAAATTTAATCACATACTTCACTCATTCCAGGATTTTAAAATGTTCCTGTTGGGGCTAGAGCTTACCATGTATATAAGTAAACCATAGAGAGAGATGGACAAACATTTTATTTTCCAGGGTGTGTGTTGCTCCCAGTCAGATAACCTTAGCAGAGAGTGAGTTAAAAATCTCAATAACTGCATGTATAGTATGAGAGTAATATTTTATATGAATGCTCCACTTTCAACTAATGACAAATACAACTGGAACATGAAGAACATTCTTGTCTCAGGCTTCTTAACAGATAATGACTTTAAGGTCATTCCATTAGTGATCACAGCAGCTTTTAAATGAAACACATATAACCCTAATCCAATTAATGAAAGTATCTTACATTTCTTATACATACTAATCTTGAATGAATGCTTAAACCTTGGTCATTCACCAGAGCAGGCATTATAACTCAAAATGAGAGAAGCACAATAACATGAGAGAGCAAGGAGGAGGAAAGGGGTGTTATGCGTATGGAAGAGGAAAACGTCCTTTGTATCTTTCACCCACTTTCATTTCCTTAGGCAGGCACTCTACTTCTTGGCCTGTTTGCTTCAAAATTCAATTCAATTGTTGAATTGAAAGTTTAAATTAAAATATATATTTTTACAAGTGAATTGTCTCCTATTTCTGTCAATTTTATTGAATACTTACTCATTGTGTTTTGCCCTCACATTCATCTTCTTCCATCTTCCAATAGCTGAAGTTCATATTGTAAATTCCTCAGAGCAGAGGTCTATTTTCAATCTGTCCCCTACTCTGTACAGCACCATGCACTCTGATGATGCCATACAAATAATAACTATGCTTATGATATCCCCACTTTTCTGCTTTAAGTTGTGCTTTTGTTTTTCTGCTTATGGCCCTGAAATTCTCTTACTCTTCTCATAGATCTCACCCCACCATTTATTTCTCTTTTTAAAAGCACTTCTGGCTGTATTGCACTTATTCACATGTAATACACTCATTAGATATAATTTTTAGGTTTTTAATCTTATGAACATTAAGAGTCCAGTGAGTCCTATGATTAAAATATTTTTGCCTTCTTTCTGAGTTGCTAACTCAGGGCTTATATGCACAGGCATGATAACATATGCCAACTTCATTCCTGCCCCAGGGTCACTGTGCCATGGAGCCATCACTGCTGCACCCTTTGTGAAGGCCTCCACATGGCCTATAGGGTGCCCGGCTTCACCCATGTGGCTAGGTGCCATCTTCTAATGTAATGGACCATGACTAGCACCTTCACAGGGACAGAAAAGTAGGGCAGGTAACGGGAAGGTTGTGTGTGTGCAGATTGCTGGCTAGGAAACTGCCAAAAATAGTGGCATCACTGAGGTTTGTGTCACCTAGTGCAATAACTCATGGTGTCACACACACACACCAATTGGACCTCCGCCCATACTGCAACATACAGAATTCTTAGTAATATTTTTTGTACTGAAGTTACCCATAAATTGTAATTTCCATACATCACTGAATTTAATGGCAGTACAGTCTGCCCTTCCCTTACGCGGGGATCCATTCCAGATGCCTCTGTATAAGGGGAATTCCACATATGCTTGAGCCCCACTGAAAAGAATGGGGCTTGGGACCGCAGTGCGGCACATGCACCATTACTCCTTCCAGGGCATGCTGAGCCTTTTTCCAGCACAGCGTTCAGCATATGCTGAAAGCCATGTAAGTCATGCCCGCGTATAACACAGGCACACTGTAATTGTGACCTAAAGAACTAGCAAAATTAAAATTATATCTTCAAATTGCAATATTATAAGCACAGCCTAAAGGTATTTACATTCACATTGTTGGTAAAATATGATGCTTTTAAAGAAAAGTTTAAAAAGAATTTTAAAAATTTAAATTTAATTTTTTAAAAAAAGATCTAAGGCCTCTCCTTTCTTTACACACTGAGCCTCATCCCACTCACACTTTCTCCAGATTTTAAAGGGACACAGGTGAAGATCACAGCCTGTTTCTACCAAAAAGCATATGTTTTGGAAGCAGTGGTGTCACCCTCTGTAGGGTATCACCTGCCATAGCCCATACCTTCCACAATTCCTAGTAACACCACTAGCCGCAGAAAGATGGTTTCTAAAAACTCTTTTAAGAACCATTGGATTGGCATCCAATCTGTCTGAGGCTGACCCAGTTCTGTTGGACAGTTTTAATGACCTACATTGCACAGGAAGAAACCAGGCCAGGAGGAACATGGGCCTATTGGCCCAGGCATACAGCCCTCAGTTACATTTTCATTTATGTTTGCAAAACCCTCCCAAATGATAAATTAGTTCAACATTTGATATCAAAGATGTGCCCTGCAATTTGTTTGATAAGTATGGTGGAGCACCTGAACTGAAATTTGAGGTATTATATGCAAAGGATACTCTTCTGTTAAATAAGTAATAGCATAATAGTAGGCTTTGGAAAGTAGTTACCCCAGGTCTGGTCAAACCAGAGACTTATAACTGCTCGCTCATAATACCTGCTGATATATTTCATCTCATTTTCTTCTGTGTCTGGAGAAGATTCTGAGACGTGACCTTATTGAACTCACTGTAATCCCATTGAGTTGTGTAGTTTGACAGCACTGTAACTGCCATGGCTCCATCCTACATAATCCTGAGATTTGTAATTTTGTGAAACATCAGTAATCTTTGACAGAGAATATATCATAGGATGCCATAGGATGGAGCTACAGTATGTGAAGTGGTGTCAAGCTTCATTATTAGGTAAGAGGCACCCTAAATCCCTGGGGCAAGGCTCTCTCCAGCAGTGGGAGACTTCAGGCTACTCCAAATCCTGTCTGTATCATGAGTAGGTAGGAAATGTTTAGTTTAGTTGCTGGAATGATCTAGACTGGTCTGTAACTTGTAAGTGCGCCTGAAAGGAAGGTGTTCTTCATGTCCCTCCTGCTTCCTTGCCCACCTGCCCATCGCCTTGCCCACTCGCCCACCACCCAGCCAGACTGCTGCTTTGGGGCAGTGCTGAGACCTCCAGATAGCCCATTTAGGGTCTGACATGGCTGCCTGGGCAAACATCCATGCCAGACCCTGAATGGAAGACACTGCCACTTCTGGGGTGGTGCATTGGCCACTTCTGGGGCCTCTGGATGGCTTATTCAGAGTCTTGTGCAGTGTCTGGGTAAGTGAGAAAGAGAAGTGACACCCTTTCTCACTCACCCAGCAATTGTGCTAGCACCCCTGGGTGTACCACCCCACCATGGGTACACCCCCTGTGGTGTGTCACCCAGTTAAATCCTTACATCCACACTCCCCTAGTGATGCCCCTGGGGTGGGTATTGAGTAACTGCACAGTCAGAGATAGAAAGTGCAAGTTCAACATTCAGTAATTTCCCACTGAATTACTGGAGAAAAGTGGGCTAAAATCAGTGGGTGGTGGCAGTCTACAAGGTCTCAAGGGCACCCGCTCCTGCTCAGCAGAAATACTCTTCCGGCAGGCCTTCCCTGATTGATAATATCCAGAATCACTTGAATCCCCCTCCTTTTATTATTTTATTATTTGCGGTTTGTTTTTTAATTTTGATGTATTGTTATGTACTTTTTAACCATGTTTTACTGTTTAATTTTATAGTTGGGAGGGAGGGTTGGGCCAGGGTCTTGTGGGGCTTGTTGTTTTTATTGTTGTCTACTGTATTAACTCTGCTGTTACCCGCCTCGATCCTCAAAGTGGAAGAGGCAGGATATAAATATTATTATTGTTGTTATTGTTGTTGTTGTTGTTGTTGTTATATGTAAAAACACTTCTAAGAGGGTTGGGGCACAAAAAAAGTGGGGTGGGGTCTGATCTTTATTTTTAATGTTGCTACTCTTGGAGGCTTCCAGAAGTAGAAATAATCCCATTTGTAGACAAATACTTATTCCCAGTGGGGAGGGTCTGAAAGGACCTGGGAATTCCCTTGCTGCTACATATGGCTCATGTAACACATAATTCCCACACCAAGCATAGATAAATACCCATAGTAGAAATGGGGCACCTAATTTCTACAAGGCATTACTGAGATGGTAGGATAGGGATAGAATTGTTTTATTTATGTATTTATTTACTGTATTTATACCCTGCTCTTCAGCCTAGTAGCTTACAGATAGTTAATTAGACATTTCCCTGCCCTCAGGTGTACAATCTAAAAAGACATGACATTAAGGAGAAGGGAATAGCAGCGGGGAGGGGGAATAAGTTCAGCAATTCTTCTCTCCCTCCGAGGCCTGGACCATGGCAGATGGACTGGAGGGAGGGCTCTTCTTACTACTTTAGGCCAGGTCTCATGAAGCTGGCTGGCCTTTCTCTCCCTCTGAGGCTGGATGATGCCATCATGCAAGCTATCAAAGCTCCACTGGCTTCTTCATCACACAAAAGATGTTTAAAATTCATACAGGAGAAGGGAGGTGATGATGTTACAATCACAGTTCTTATTTACAAATTTCATTCTCAGAGGAAGCAATGTGTCATTTTAGCTATTTTCTTTCTACTATGAGAAAGTCTTCAAAAACTGTGTACAGTCAGCTCTCCATATCCATGGATTTTTAAATCCACAGATTCAAGCATCCATGGCTTGAAAATATTCCACAAATATATAAATTCCAATAGGCAAGCCTTGATTTTGCCAATTTATATAAGGCACAGCGTTTCACTATGCCATTGTATTTAATGGGCCTTGAGCATCCATGGATTTTGGTATCCACAGAGGTTCCTGGAACCCAAGGGCCCACAGTAGTTTTTAAAGTTTACTCAGAGTGCAGGACATATTCTGTGCAAAATTCACTTTTTTGCACAGGAAACACCTTTTAAAAAAAAAGATAGAAACAGCATCTTCCACACAGCAGACAGTTATAGGTCATTCAAATCTCTCTCTAGCCCCTCCCGACATTGTTATTAATATAAAGTCTATGGAAAGTATAGCAGAGAAAGTTTTGCTCATGCTGAGGAAATGTATTTTTAGGACGCACATTTCTATACCCTGCCAAGCTACTGTTTCTGTGGAAAACCCTAGCAGTATAAGGTTTCATATATGAGTCCACTGCCTCCTTGTTAAGTAAGAAATATACAGGGTTTTCCCTGACCTTAACCACATGCATCAGAAAGCAGCCATCACAGATCGCAATAGCTGTTCCCATAAGACAATGTTCTCCTTGGTCACTGCCTTATGTCTTCACAGTTCACTCACTAGCTGGTCTTCTGGGTGGGACTGCTGCCAAATTTTAGGCTGTAGGCAACAGAGTACACACATTAGCAATTCATCTATATCAAATTATCATTGAATTAGGATGAGCAATAAGTACCACAAAGGGATTAAGTAGTTTCCTCTCCAGACTAAATCAGCCAGAGCTTCCCTACCCTACCCCTCCCTCACCGCCTGTCCTTCCTCCATATATAGGGCAAGCTTCTCAAATGGAAGGGTGAACTAACTCTTCTAGAGCAGCCCATCAATTTTTCCCTGCAGAAGAAATTAAAAATTATACTGAAGCATTCCCCTTATGCACTGCCTCCTATATTTCTTACTTAGACCTTCAAGGTATGCAACACAGAGCATTCTCACAAATGTAGGACCTTGTGAAAGTGACAGTATGATGAAATGAACAGAAAGAAGCTGAGAGCCAGACTGGTTATGAAAAATCACTGGCTGCCCTACCATCTTCATTTTATTTCATCTCAGCACTGGCCTAGTGCACATTTTACGGTATTAGAGAAGGCAGTAACTAAATGCAAAAGGAAAACACCATCACACAGGAGCTGCAGGGGCTGGAGGGGTGGCAGAACACCTAGAACTGGAAATATAATCAATGAATCAGGAGTAACAAATAAACAAACAAAACCTGCATTCCTTCTTGTGAGGGCATATTGCCAAGCTTAAACTGGCTAGGGAGCTAGATTAAATACATGAGGATACACTCTGGCAGACACATACCATCCCTTCTGTATCCTTCTGTATGCTTCTGTCTGCTGTATCACACAAACACACACAAGCTCACTTGCTCCCTGTAAAGATGCCTTTCACTGACTAAGGTAAAGGAAAACCTGGCTTTCAGTTTCAGCCACAATGTTTATTTTTTAATTAAAGATTCACCGATTTGTCATAATTTGGATGTGGAAACTTGTATTTCCCACTGAATTATGTTAATTATATGCTCATTTTATTGTTGCAGTATATCTTCAAGTCATCTCTGATTTATGGTGACCCTAAGACAAACTTATCATGGGGTTTTCTTGACAAGAATTATCCAGAAGAGCTTTTCCTTTACCTTAGCCTAAAAGAGTATGGCTCACCCAAAGTTCCCCAATGGGTTCCCATGGCTTGAGCAGGGATTCAAACACTTGTCACCCAGAGTCCTAGGTTCGTATCACATGAGGGACTTACCACACAGTAATCATAGCCCAAACATTTCCCAAACATAGCCCAAACATAGCCCAAACGCTCCAGAAGCACGGATGTGGGGTCGTTCATTGAGCTTCTGAAACATCACTGAAGTGCTTTTGTTGTTCTTCCATCGACGATTCATTCATGGAGAAGCTATTTTTGTAATAATGGGATCTTATGTTATTACAAAAATGGCTTTTCTGCAAACGATTGGTAGATGGAAGAACAGTGGAATGCCTCAATTACGTTTCAGAAGCACGATGGACAATCCCACCCCTGCTCTTCTGGAGCATATGGGCAAAGTTTGGGCTATGATTACTGCATGGTAAGTCCCTCATGTGATAGAGTCCCTAGTAAAGGGGCCACTCAAACCACTACATTACTCTCATGCTTATAATACAATGACAATGACGATGACAAGAATGGTGATGGTGGTGATGATTGCTATGGATGATATGTTGCATTTATATAGCAAATTAGGGTGCATGGAAAGCTTCACATATAGTAGCTTGGTGATCATTGCACCAAAACTGCATGGCAGGTAAATTTTATGCTCTGTATGTTGCAAGTAAGAGAGGACAAAGGTTGAGATAAAATGGTTTGCTTACAATCAAATAAGTGAAGTCATGATTGGAGGGTAATTTAGTCTCTTAGGCAGGGTACAAACCGCCCAAAAAGGACGGTCTCCCGATGCCTAGGTTTGGTCTGCAGGGAAGCCACAGCCTCCAGACCACAGGGCTTCCCTGCGGACCAAAAACAACCCGCAAAAAGCGGGTTCTTCTTCTGGCGCCATTGACATTGCAGTGCACCAATGGAGCACTCGCGACGTCCTAATGGTGCCATGACGTGCAGACGCTATGCGTCTGGCACATTATAATGGAGGTGCCCATCTGTACAGGGTGCTGCCATTTTGACACCCTCATAACATGTGAGGGGCGTCTAGAAGCACCGCCCCGAGGCACCCCTCGCACCTGAGGAGGGCGTCCTTTTTGCCCTGTCTGAACTGGGCCAATGTTGTTCCCATTTTTAAAGTCATGTTAGTGGTAAAACTACTTGGTTCAATCCTCTTAGTGCTGCCTTAATAGAACAACTACTATGATGTAATACAATGATCCTCATGTAATCAGATGTTGGGGATCAACAATCCTTCCCTAACCATTAATATGCCAGGAAATAATACCAAAGCATTGCCCATTGGTTTCAACTATTTTTTTTCTTTTCTGGAATCCCTCCATGGACCAGCAGCAAGTGGCTCATGGACTGGCACCAATCCACATTGAGTAATGATCAGAGTGAGAACCTTTGTATCAGACAGATCGGGATTAAGTCCTTGTCTGTCAATATTGCCAATAAATTTGTTCAGGAGCCACTAAATATGTTGACAAGTAAACAATACCAGAGAAAGATGCTCTTACTTAAACGAAAACAATTGCTGCATCTTATGTTTTAGTGCAAGCATAATTTGAATAATGCCTGGTGAAATATTTAGCTGCGATTTTCATATGTCTGGCATAAAAAAGAGACAAAATTCATAGATAAGATTGAATGACAAGCATCTTCAAGTAGGCTCAACTCTTGGCACAATACTGTTTGTGACGGCTGAGATTTCTGAAGACAAACCGACTGACCCTTAGCTATCTTACACCTTACACATCAGGTCTCTCTCTCTCCCTCCCACATACACAGATACACAAACACATCATAGATTTGGATCACCTCCACTACACTGCCTAATTGGCCCTCTCTATTGTAGGGGCTAAATGGTCCTGTGAAACTATGTGCATTTGACCCAGCCTTAAATGTTAATATTGATTAATCCATTGTTTTGAAGAGGAACAATGAACAAGCCAGATCATGATGATCCCACAACCCACTCCAAAGTCTTGTTCAGCCTCTTCTCAAAGCTTCTGAGATTCCATTAGGTATGTCCAACTCAATTTAGCAAACAGATGGACTACAACAGAACCCTCCCAGTTTGCATCAAATCACAGAATATAGAGTGGCCTGTATAATTTATTGTTTATTTGAAATTAAGTATAAAATGAAACATAGTTGAAAAGATGCTCCTAGCAAAATTTTTGCCAGAGAAGAATTTCTATTTCTCTTTCTGGCCTCTTTTTGCCTGTCTTTTCTTTGTATCATGTTGGACGGTGTTAAGGAAAGTGTCAAATGGTGGGTGATGAAGAGTTAACTAATATTTCCATGAGTTGGCAAATGTTCAGTCAAAACCTGGCCAACTGCCTGTTGTTTACTGAAGCTAAGGAAGAAGCATCTGCAACATTACCAAAAGCATATTGTAAAAGGCAACACATGCAAATTAAACCTCTTGAGCTATGAGTAAATTGCTGGGAAAATTTATAACTCATTTAATAAAACCTGAAGTAAATACATTGCCTTGGCTCTCAGGAGAACAAAATATTTCCCATGATTCTCCTTCTTCTGGAGGAATGGGGGGGGGGACACCCGAATAACCTCTGTATTCAGATTGCTACAATATTAAATTTACTATTAAACAAGTTTCATTGCAAAGAATTGTTCCTGCAATTGCGTAATATTTCAGAGAATATGTACCTGAACTAGCTTTAACCCTGAAAGTGAGTTTGGATTATCTGTAACTCTGAATGTGTCTAACTTATTAATAAATTAAATTGTTTAAATCCTGCCCTATATCCTGCAGTCTCAGAGTGATATACAAGTAAAATCAGTTTAAATGTTTGAAGCAATTTAATTAAAAACAAAGATAATTTAAACAGACTAAAAGCCTACTAGACTATTTAATACGTTGAGTCAGGTTTTAAAAGATTAAAACAGTTTAAAAACACGTACATGCATGTTTTGGAAGAAAATGAGTAGGACTCAAATATTTTAATAAAAAGCCATTTTTCAACTTGGCACTACATTGAAATCAGTCAGTCTGTTCTCCAGCATTTCACAACTGGGGAGCCACAGCAGAGAGGATCTCAAAGTCCTTCCACTGTATATTCCACCTACTGGTTAGACACAAATGAGGACCTGTCCTGCACATCTCAGTATGTGTATTTGCCTGTATAAAATAAAAGACAAAGATCTAAACCAAAAGGTTAGCCCCAATTAGAGTCCCAACAGAACTTACTTGACTTACCAAGTTTCCACTGATGTAGCATGTCTGCCCTGATCATTGAACAAACCATAGATTTTATATCTTCATGGCATCTATGCTCGATCTGCAACAAGCTGATCTCAAAACTTTAACAGAGCCATTGACACTACTGTTTACCTAACAGTGATTCTGGGATTTCAATGGGGGGGGGGGGGTAAAGTGCAGCCTGTGGACCACATGTGCTCCCCCCAGACCTCAGTTCTTTTTGTGGGGATTTTTTTTTTGCTCCAAAATGCCTAAGCATGATCTCTAGAAAGTGTGGCCCCAAAATTCTCTCTGGCACCCAAGAATGCCCCCCAAAACATGTGCCATGTCCCCAGAGGGCATTGGGAGGAAAAATTATTCTTGAAGGAGTGGGGTGGGGTATAACTCTTCAAATTCTCCTGGAGGACTAATGCAGCTCCACAGTTGCCCCCTCCTAAGTTAGGGTAATGAGAGCAAGCCTGCATTTGCAACATGTTGGCAGGGCCATTTGTGCCACATCTAGGTGCTCCCCCTTACCAGTATAATAAGCTCTTTTAGTTTGGGTGTATGGTGCAAGAGAAAGATGGAAACTGCTGCAACAGTGACAGCAGAAGGAAAAACACTGATCTCAGAAGCAATTGTTGCTTCTGAGGCCTGCCATTTTCATTGTCCCAGTAGTCATTATTGGATTGAAAAACAACATCATTCTGGAATGATGCTCTTTAAGAGCCGTAGAAGCATTTTGTGGAAATAATAATGGCAGGTGTCAGTCACAGTTTTCCAAATCCCAGAGCCAGGCAAAATGAACACTGCTCATTACAGGACATTGGGTGGAATTACAGCCCAAGCATCTATAACTGATATTTGAGGTTGATAACAGGCCCTCCAGAGAGCTTGTAATTTTGGGAAATGATCCAGAATGTTCCCTTCCCCATAAGCACTGTTGGCTACAAACATGGTTAGCTATTTTGTCTATCAAGGGCCATAGTGCAGAAAATACAAAATTTCAACTTGAATATAGTTCTCCTTGCTGCATCCTCTCAAAACTATATTGTTTTATTAGCAAGCTAATTTTGTAAGAAACCTCGGCCATTTGTATATGTGTGTCCATCAAATACATCTGATGAAGTGGACTGGAGTCCACAAAAATTATGCTAGAAATTTCTTTCTTTCAGTTTCAAAAGATTTCTTTATACCAATAATACCCAATATCAGAACTAAAAGAACCCATCCTCTAGCTCAGTAAATCAGGCTTCTGTGGATGATCAGCAAGCTTTATGATAGTACTCACAGAGATGCAGCTAGTAAGGCTTCTTGGACAGAACTGAAGGCTAAGGACACACGCATTAAATAGAAACATACCAAATGCATTTGCTCCACTTTACAAAACTGGTTGGCTCAAATGCTTTTCGGTTCTCAAAAGAGTTGGTTCATCTTTGATTGTTTTACCATTTTCCCCAGGCCAACCTTGCTTGGTTGTTCTAACCATCACAGAAGGTGATAACAGTGTCCTAGCAGAGACAGGAGGGGGAGGACCTCGATGCATTCCTTTTATTGAGCATTCAGTGAAGGCCAATTATTTCTTTAGCCCTCTCACTAAAGCTACATTAGGCTTTGCAGTTAACGTAATTAAAATGTAGAAAATCATCACACATTTAACCAGCTATATAACCATTAATCAACAACTAACAACTGCACTCCTCCTCCAGAGGTAACACAAACCCCAGTTCCACACACAACGCCAGTTAATATGAACAATACATCATATCATCATGAACCTATAGCTACATATAATTCTGCATATCAAAACCATACACATGATAGCCAAACATATCAACAGTTTTATCCAAAGCATCAGATGACCAGGTTTGTATCAAGTATGTATCAGAACTCCTGATGTAAACCCTTCTTTATACTCTTATAGAATCATAGAATCATAGAGTTGGAAGAGACAACAAGGGCCATGCAGTCCAACCCCCTGCCATGCAGAAATTCACAATCAAAGCATCCATGACAGATGACCATCCAGCCTCTGCTTAAAGACCTCCGAAGAAGGAGACTCCACCACTCTCTCCACCACTCTCTGAGGAAGTGTGTTCCTCTGTCGAACAGCCCTTACTGTCAGGAAGTTCCTCATAATGTTGAGTTGGGATCTCTTTTGCTGTAGCTTGCATCTATTGTTCCGTTTCCTAGTCTGTGGAGCAGCAGAAAACAAGCTTGCTCCATCCTCAATGTGACACCCTTTCAAATACTTAAACAGGGCTATCATATCCCCTCTTAACTGTCTCTTTTTCAGGCTAAACATCCCCAGCTCCCTAAATCTTTCCTGATAAGTCATGGTTTCCAGGCCCTTCCCCATTTTGGTGACCCTCCTTTGGACATGATCCAGCTTGTCAACATCCTTTTTGAAATGTGGTGCCCAGAATGGACTCAATATTCCAGGGGAGGCCTGATCAAGGCAGAATAGGGTGGCACTATTACTTCCCTTGATCTAATCAATATACGTCTATTGATGCAGCTAAAATTGCATTGGACTTTTTAGCTGGTGTACCACACTGTTAACTCATGTTCAACTTATGGTTTACTAGGACTCCTAGATCCCTTTCACATGTAGTCTCGTTAAGCCAGGTGTTTCCCATCCTATATCTATGCAGTTCATTTTTTTTCCTGCCATATCCCATGGCATTCATGTAAGACAAAATATCCAAGTGAAGCTCCATGACATCATATCCTACCTTCTAGTTGAACTCATGTTTAGTATAATATCATGTATCATAGTTGGAACATGTGCATGATATATAACACAGTCCCTAGCACAATAATCATGGCAGGATTAGCCCGATTCCAACATTCAGAACAATGAAAAAGCAATGGGCAGAAGACTTGTTGTTCTTTGGAACCAAGCCCTGTAGCCCAAAAGGTGTATTACTGGAAATATATTATTGTTAACTCAAAATAACAAGTGCAGATGGCAAGCATCTCAACAGATGCATTCTGAGAATTGTTCTTCTAATGACACCTCATAGTAGATTTAATCAGTTCCAACTGAAAATAGAAAAATAAGTGAATAAAAGCTATGCAATAGTTTCTGCTCTGTCCCACTGTTACCATTGTCTACAACTATCGTAGAGTGAAGACTGGGTTCCAAAGAGAAAAGCAGCTGAGCAGTTGAGTGAAGAAACAGGCAGAAGAGGAGCAGCACCAACCACCACTGCGACTGGGTGACCAACCTTCCCATTCTTCTTCTAGGCCCAGCCCATAGCAAATGGAGGGCAGCAGTTGTGACAGCAAAGAAGACAAGTAGTAGCACTGTCCTCCAGTCATTCACACTACTGGTATCAGGCCTGCTTATGCCTGTTATCAGGTATCTTCCGAAGTTTAGGAGCTTTGGCTATTGCGAGATGAGATAACCCAGAATTAACTTTTTATAACTGAGTAGAAAAATCATCCCAAACCCATCATCCTAGAAGAAAATGCTAACATGGGCATCTGTTTTAAAGTTAGACCATATCACACTGTCATAGCCTAGAAGGGACAGCAATGAGTGATCCTTTTGTATTTAGATTTTGACAAGCCTTTGAGGAAAAGAACCATAGAGGAGGCTGAGTTCTCCCTTCAACTTCTCCATCTGCTGTTACATTTCGTTGTACATTTAAAACTACTGAATGGAAGTGTCTCATACTTCCCTAGTGTTTTTCAATACCTCAGTTATGGCAAATTATGAGCAATATCAGCTTTGCAGAATTTGTTTTAACGGTTCCATTCTTCTTTAGAAGGATTAAGTTAACAAAAACTTAGAGGGTAAGATTTTAAAACCTAACAGAAAACAGAATCCATAAGGTCATTATGTGGGCACATGGATATCACAACTAGCAGGTCTGTATTTTCACAGTTAGCACAGGGATGTTATTTTGTTGTGCAAGTGATTATACAGAAAGTGGCAAGAGTCTGCTCAACTAGTTTTGTAAGCAGCTCTTTTTTTCTTTTTTGGTAAGAAGCTCTGTCATGATGAGAGTCACCAACCCAACTGCTTTTCCTGTTTGTTTGTTTTTTTTATCCCACGACTGCCACCAATATGTGGCATATCCCACAAATTTTTCACTGTGAGACTCAAACTCAGGACTTTCTCAAGTGTCTCCTACACTATAACTCTCTTTAGATGCTAGCTCCCAAATTTCAAATGTTCAGGCTTTTTTCCACAGCTTGGCACCAACCATTCTTTGACAGCCACACACCCACTATCTAATGTGTCCCTAACCTAAAAGACTTTTCTTAACGTTGGTAGCATTTCTAATGTGCTTTTGGAAATCACTTCAGTCAGCTGCTTGTTGGAACAAAGTAAGAAATTTATTTGCAAGTCAGGCTGAATATAGTATCTCTCCTAGTGGATGATGTTCACAATGGATACAGTGTAGAAATACTTTATTAGTTACACAGTTTACCAGTTTCTTTAGCTTGTCTTTGTAATTGTTTCTTTATAGCTTTATATATGTTTCCTTACAGACTTAGTTCTCGAAGAACCTTTATTAAACTTTCAAATCTTATAAACCTTCAGATTACCCATGACTCCACTCATCACCAAACACTATGTCTCCCACAGGGCACTATAACAATATAATTAAGGACACTCTTCATCCTTTTCTTGGGTATCTAAAACCCTTTCTAGCTGTCCCAGACAGCCTCAATGGCTCTTCACCCCTCAGGGCACAATAAACATCAACAACCCATCCAAACCTGCTTCTCCCTCTTATATACTCACTCCTGGGAGCAGCCCCCATCTTTTCCTGGCTTCGCTCCAGGAAGTACAGGAGACAGATAGAGTTAGAGAGCTGGAAACCTGAACAGGAGCATTCTTTGCTGCAACAATCTGTAGAAGGTCCCACTTGTTTACTTACTGTATCTGAAATAGCTGGATTATTAAGTTTCCAAAAACAATTAAAAATCCCTTTAGGATATTATGACTCAGATTTATTTTTAGTAATTGCCTTTTAGCTCCTTCTGTTATATAAATTCTGCTGAAAGTGAAAGGAGGAGAAGACTCTGATCCAAGAGTAAAGAAAGGAGTAGATTTCGATAACCCATAATGCCATGTAAATTCTACTGCAGAAATCTCTCAGTAGAATAAATCCTTCTTGCTGATGTCTACACTGGTGAATGACAAAGGGAATCCTTCCGACAAAGGGTGCATCTACACTGTAGAAATAATGCAGTTTGACATCACTTTAAGTGCTGTAGCTCCATCCTATGGAATCTTAGGGTTTCTAGTTTTAGAAAGTCTTTATAAGGTCTTCTCTGCCAAAGAGTGATGGTGACTCACAAAACTATAAATCCTAGGATCCTAGGATGGGGGAATGGCAGTTAAAGTGTTGTCAAACAAAACTATTTCTATAGTGTAGATGCACCCAAATTTAAGCAGTTGTAAATATAATTTCTTTCAGTGTATTTGAGAGTGCTACTTTGTGTATTTCTGTTTGTAGGCATATATGTAAAACTGCAATGCTTGCCTACAACAAACAAATAATTGTATAAATGTCATACTGAGAGAGTGACCTACCATACAGTCCATGCAATAGCAAAAAGGTAAGTGCATGCTGAGATCCTTTCCAACTGAAGTCTTAATGGTGCTGATTTTGGCTGGACTGTGCCCATATTGATGGGATGTCAATCACAAGGCTTCTAATCTGTAACACTGTTTTTCTTTAATCAATACAATTCCCCAGACTAATAATGCCCAAGATGTAACCCACACACAGGCCATTTCCCAACAAACATTCTAGGTATATTAATAAAAATAGAAAATTACTATTTTAGACACCTTGTTCAGCATCCACATCCTTTTCCTTTTTCTCTTTTTTCCCCCCATCAATCACAGGCATCGAAGTTTCTGTGACTGATGTGTGCTGACTGACAACAGAAAGAAAAATTTTGAGGCGCTAGTGAAATGACAGTGCTGTCATGGCTGCCTTAAAAATGAAAAAGAATAGATAGCACTTTAGGAGGCTGAGGCGGGGGGAGGGAGTCACAGACAGACAGTACTGATGGCCTGTTAGCACAAATGTTGAAAGTCCTATCTGCCCTAACCTGAGTAGTTTGGTCTATCTAGCTGACATGGTTAAAGGAAGCCAATTTCTGTCATCTGCAACACATGAATAGGCAATGTGGTCAGCAGCATTTTAGATTTCCACTGAATACAAGGAAGCACTTTTATTATTAAATGAGTTTTCTTAACAGTTCTGTTGAAGAATATATGAGGATCATAGGGTTGCCCTAAGTCAACAGGCGACTTCAGGGTACATGTACACACAGACACACACACATAAACAAGTCTAGATGAGTGCTGTAGAGGACAGTTTGAAGGGGATCTCAGGACAGAGTGACAGCCAGAACAGACCAGCTTTAAAAACCAACTTCCTGGTACCTTGAGGGTGTGGTGTTTATATGTCACACTCCCCCAAGATATCTTGAAGCCGCCCAGCTGTTTACATGTGGGTGACCTCAAGACACTCTGGTGGTATGGTGTTTATATTCTGCATGCAACCAGAAGCAGCCAGCTTCAAGACATTGCAGGACATGAAAACTGGTTTTCTGCCAGGCAAAGAAGGAGCGGATCTTTACTGCTCCTTTTGTGACTGGGGGAAATGGTGATAGGTGTTGCAGTGTCTGTTTGCCGCAGCCCTAAACCATTTACGGAAGAGGCAGTTTCAAGCCCCCCCTTCTGCCCATCTGTTTCACCCATCAGTAGGCTAACAGAGCTGGAAAGGGCTTGTTGAGTCAACTGGTCATTCTTTAGCTGGGAGCCCTTTATGACCTTCTGTTCCAGTGGCGTCACTAGACTTGGTGTTACCCAGTTTAGTAACTTCGTAGTGTCACCTCCGTATTGACCTCACCCCATCCCATCCCATCCAGAATCCTTAGTTATGTCTTTTGTACTAATGTTACTCCTAAATCACAATTCCTGTATATCATTGATATACAGCAATAGTTGTCACGTAAACAACTTAGCAAAATGAAAATTAAACCTTCAAATTACCATACACATAGCTTAAATGTGTTTACATGTGCATTGTTTCAAGTGAAAATGTGATCAGATCTAATGTTTTAAAAGAGATTTTGAAAGAATTTAAAGAAATAAAAAATAATTAAAAAAATTAAAGAATTAAATTTATTTTTTAAAAGGAGGCTTTATTATTAT
>NC_056524.1:151600235-151605565 GCF_019175285.1 Sceloporus undulatus | reverse complement strand
TATTATTATTATTATTATTATTATTATTATTATTATTATTATTATTATTATTAACCTTTATTTATAAAGCGCTGTAAATTTACACAGCACTGTACATTCAATCTTTTTAATTGGACGGTTCCCTGCCCTCAGGCTTACAATTTAAAAAGACACAACACAAAAGGAGAAGGGGAAGGGGATGAGGGCCAACAGTTCTTCTCTACTTCTGAGGCCTGGATCAGGGGAGATGGACTGGAGAGAGGATATAGCAATACAGGAAATGAATCAATAAAACAGGCAACAAAGGAACAGCAAATAGCAAGTGAAAATTATGCAATGCCTGGGAATGCTTCTCTGAGAAGGATGGTCTTCAACTCGGTTTTGAAGCTGGTTAAATAAGTGATGGCTCTTGCTCACGGGGGAAGAAGGTTTCAGGAGTGAGGGGCTGCGAGTGAAAAGGGGCGAATCCAAGATGGGGCAGGTGAAATCCTGGGCTGGGACAGCAGACCTTGACTACCAGAACGGAGGGCCCTAGTGGGAAGGTGAGGAGAAATAAGATCTGATAAGTAAGGAGGGGCCAGCCCATGGAGGGCTTTAAACGTTGACAGCAGGAACTTATACTGCATGTGGAAAGGGAGGGGGAGCCAGTGAAGGGATGCCAGCACAGGAGAGATGTGGTCAGAGTGGTGGGCGGATATGATAATGCATGCAGCTGAATGCTGGACAGAGATTAAAGGACCGAGGTGAGAAAGAGGAAGCCCAGCCAGGAGAACATTACAGTAATCAAGTTGTGAGATCACTAGGGCATGGACCAGGATCTTGGCAGTAGAGGCGGAGAGATAAGGTCGGATTTTGGCAATATTGTATAGTAAGAATTGTATAGTAAGAATATTGTATCGTAAGAATCTCTTTCCTCTTCCCACTAAGCCTCACCCCACTCACACCATCTCTTCTGCATTTTAAGGGGACAAAGATAAACACCATAGCCCATTTCTGCCAAAAGGTAGATGTTGGGGGAGCAGTTGTGCCACCCCCTCTTAGGGTGTCACTTGGTGTGCTCGCACCTCCTGCATCCTCTAGTACAATGATGCCCAAACTTTGGTCTGCCAGCTGTTTTGGACTTCAGCTCCCAAAAGCCTCAGTCATTTTGTCCAATGGTTTGGGATTCTGGGAGCTAAAGTCCAAAACACCTATAAGACCAGAGTTTGGACATCACTGCTCTAGTGACATCCCTGTTGTGTCCATCTTCACAGCGAGTTCTGAAATGCAGCACAGAGGTTTACAAAGTATGCCACACCTTATATTCTATTGTCTTTCCTACATAGATTTGGCAAGTTTGCTAATACTTAAAACACCTGCATTATATATATGTCTAAAGAGAGTTGACAAAGAAAATGTCTCTCTCTCTCTCTCTCTCTCTGTGTGTGTGTGTAGGCACATACGTGTATCTGCTATACCCTATGTAGGCATTATCTATGAAAGTTCAATCAACATCTCAAGAAGTCCCCCTGATTCATCTCCACTTCACTCTCTCTCTCTTTATGTGGAGAGTGATGAACCTGAACAGCAGTACTTTTCTGATGTGTGAATGCCCTCCATAGATGGTGACCCCCCCCCTAAAAAAAAGAAACAGAAGATGGGGGCAGGATGGAGCTAGCCCACTTTCCTCTTCAGAAGTCGATTGAACATATCTGTACAACTGTATAGGACTAATAGTTCTATGAACTCATCTTAAACCCTCCTAAAATCTACTGTGCTTACTCAATGTCAGATGAAATCAGAATCAGCCCCCACTTTCTGCAACACAGGTCTAACTAAGCACTGATTTAAACATCATAGGATTTTTTAAAAAAATAAATAAATCAAGAATTGTCAATATTGGTTTAATAATTTCCCTCCTTTAAAGAAGCATGCAAAAGCATGTTAGAGATTGCTTTCCTTTGATCTCCTTCAACAACATAAAAGAAAGAGCCTTTTGATTTCACCCACAGGGGCAAAGCATCTCCCCCAGTAGAACCGTGTTGGTAAAAATAAAGCAACTAAAATACAGTCATAGAAATCAAATGGGAACATTAAGCATAACAAATTGCAGTTTAAGTCCCAGCTCCAGTATTTTCCATAGAACTGTATGACAGATGTGCTTGCCAGGCCAGGAAACCCCATCACAGCATGCAAAATTTCTCCTTTTTTGTTACAACCCACAAATTTCTACAGGATTGCTGATTGATGTAACCCTTGGATTAGAAATACACAACATGAAATAAAGTTCCCAGAGTGGAAAAAAGGAACTCCTTGATGAGACTGTTGAAAGAGCGATAAAAGCTTCACTCAAGGACTCCACTTTAGTATCAGATTGTGGGAAACTTTCATTTAAACAGCCCAATGGAGTCCATTAGCCATCAATCTGCAGGCACTAAATAAACCCTTAACACCTCTTCCTAGAAACTGCAACATAATCATCCAGCCATCCTGCTGGAGTTACTGACAAAAAGAGCTGTTGAAGATTGGAGAAAGTTTATAGGCGAGAAAAAGAAATTTCCTCCCAACACAACTGTTCACAGTAAAACCATGCAATTTTATTTCTTCAGTGGCCAGTTTAGTAAGCACAAAACAAAGATACTATCACTTCAAACAAACAAGACAATAAACAGAGACAGAAATGTTTAGGAGGCTGTCATTTCAGAAAAGTATGAACCAACTTATTTTTGAGATGATAGTTATACTCCAGCCCATTCAAGATGTAGGCTCCAAAAGAAATTGGACAGAATACAGGATTTTAAAAAAAAATTAACTTTTCTATAAAATGGTTTGGCTACCACATAATGCTGAAATATTTAGCAATGTGTGCATGGACCTCAGGGTTTGTGCACTTTCCCCTTGTGTTATATTAATAGAATCCACTTCTATTTTCCCTATTGGCTATTTTTTTTTTTTTACTATAGCCAAACAGTTTGATTTTTTCCCCCAAACTTAAATTTAAGTTTTTAGAAATAAATTCTAGGCTGCATCTGCACTGCAGAAATAATCCAGGTCACAACACTACACTTCCCAGAATTCCACAGCATTGAGCCCTGGTAGTTAAAGTAGTTTCAAACTGGAATATTTCTGCATTGCAGATGCAGCCATAGTGAATCCTCATTCTCACTTCACTCTGCATTACAATTTTGTATTTGATTACATATATATATATATATATATATATACCCACCATCACACACACACACACACAGAGAGAGATAGAGGAGAGAGAGAGAGAGAGAGAGAGAGAGAGATCACATATCTAACAAACTAGCTTTAATAACAACAACAAATGAGAAAGGGTAAAGAAACAAGTTGCTGTCTATATTGTGGCCTGCTGCAACAGCTGAGACTCACTTTTTCATTCCAGAAAGAGTCTGAGAAACCTATAGCAAATTGTTTGAAATTTTGTTTCTTTTTGTAACTTTGTGTAAGGTATTTTTCCCCCGAGCGGATATTGTTAGAAAATTGTGAAACAAATGAAACAAATTAAAGTGTTTTTTTTTTTTTTGGTTTGTATATTTCAACAGTGAATTTAAAACACAGCTTTCTTTATTTTACAGTGCAAACCTGTGCATGCTTGTTGTTGCTGCTATGTACCTTCAAGTGAACTCCAACTTATGGTGACTCTATCATAGGGTTTTCTCACCAAGATATTTTTCAGGGGAGGTTTGTCATTGTCTTCTTCTTGGACTGAGACAGTGTGATCTACCCAAGATCACCCAGTGGGTTTCCATGGCTGAATGGGGATTTGAACACTGATCTCAGAGTCACTGCACCACACTAATTCCCTAAAATTGTCATGGATGTTTACTCAGGAATAAGTCTCACTGAGGTTAATTGGGACTTCTCTGAGGTAAGCATGTACATTTGAAGATTTATATATCACTTTGCGAGTATATATCCTTGGGGAATAAGAAACATCAAAGTTTAGAAAAACAGAAACATCAAATTTATTTGTGCAATAAAAAGGACAAAGTTAGTTTTGCAATACTTTGCAGGAGCACAAATATATCCAAGTGTTGGGGATACCATTCTCTATTATGAGAATGCATAAAGGGAAAATATTATTTGTTTCTCTACTTGTAAAGGAGATTGGCAATGCCCTATGCCCCAAATCTGGCATATACATTGGCCCCTTGGTATCTGTTGGGTTTTTGTTCTAGGACTCCCAAGGATACCAAAACCCACAGATACTCAAGTCCTATTATATACAATGAGGCAATAAATTTATGTTCCTTATATAAAATGGCAAAATCAAGGTATTCTTTTTGGGGTTAATATACTTTTAAAATATTTTCAAGCCCTGGATGGTTGACTTTGTGGATAAAGACTATGTGGATATGGAGGGCCAACTATATTTTATTTCAGTTCTTTGTTTATGAGCCTATATTTAAAGGTAAAGGTAGTCCCTTGGCATGAACATCTAGTCGTAACCGACTGTAGGGGCAGTGCTCATCTCTGTTTCTAAGCCAAAGGGCCAGTATTGTCAGAGGACTGCACTGGTAATCATGTGGACAGCATGGCTGCACCAAACACTATTACCTTCCCACTGAGAAGTGGTACCGATCTATCTACTTGCAATTGCATGCTTTCAAATTGCAGAAGCTGGAACTAGTGAGAGAAGCTCACACCATCATGCAGCACTCAGGTCTCAAATTGCCAACTTTCAGATCCTCTGATCATTAGAACTAAGCCACCGAATCCCTTTGATGATATCTATATTTAATGATATAAATATAAATTTATATCATTAAATATATGTAATGATGGTAGCTTATATTTATATATTGATTTTTCCAGTAAAAACCCACCTATGTCTCTACCCCTCAATTGTTATCCTTATATAATGGTGAAAAATTATTATGTGTGTGCATATATACTTATAGTGACAGTCATGATGCATATCACCTACAATCAACTGAATTTTCCCACCCTGAGAAGTGACCTGTGGGGAGGCAGGGGGTTTGGAGGATCATTAGGTTATACTCCCTGGCTTCAGCCTAACAGATAACATGCTAAGACTGAACAGCAGAAGTGGTTAAGTGAATAGGAAGCTCTGTCCTTCACATGTATATCCTGCTCCCCAGCCAAGGGTAGTGTGAATGGGAGACACAACCCTGTTCTGCAGAGATCAGGCTGGAAAGAGCAACCAGTCACACAATGACATTCTTGTCTGAATGAATGGACTGAATCTAGGTCTCCTCTGTCCCAGTCTAATACACTACTGGAACTCTGCTTCCAACTAAATATTCTTACTTTCATTAGTTTGGTGGCAGATGTGGAATCTTATGTTTCAGATGTGGATCACATGTGGATCCTATGTTAAGATT
>NC_056524.1:151560235-151595235 GCF_019175285.1 Sceloporus undulatus | reverse complement strand
TGATTATGGCATTGCCTTCTAGATGTTCACAGACTCTCTGTTTAATGATCTGCTCCAGAATCTTTCCTAGTACTGATGTCAGACTAACTGGACGATAATTGTTGGGATCCTCTTTTTTCCCCTTTTTTGAAGATGGGGACAACGTTTGCCCTTCGCCAGTCTGCTGGGATCTCTCCTGTTTTCCAGGAGTTTTCAAAGATTATTGCCAATGGCTCCGATATTACATTTGCCAGTTCTTTTAATACCCTAGGATGGAGTTCATATGGTCCCGGAGACTTAAATTCATTTAGTTTAATAAGGTGTTCCTCTACTATCTCTTTACTTATTCTGTGCTGAAATTCCCCTATCCTGTCCTCTGCTCCATTATCCTCAGGTTGAGCACCCTTTGCCTTTTCTGAGAAGACTGAGGCAAAGAAGGTGTTGAGTAATTCTGCCTTTTCTCTGTCTCCTGTTAGCATTTTGCCATCTTCTCCACGCAGTGGCCCTACCGTTTCCTTCTTCTTCCTTTTGCTGCGGACATACTGTATCCAATAAAGCCCTTTTTATTGTTCTTAACCTCTCTAGCAAGCCTGAGTTCATTCTGCGCTTTAGCTCTTCTGACTTTACCCCTACACATGCCTGCTATTTCTTTGAATTCCTTTTTTGTGATTTCCCCCTTTTTCCATTTCTTATACATGTTCCGTTTCAGACTTAGTTCGGTTGAAAGTTCCTTAGTCATCCATCCTGGTTTCTTGAGACACCTCCCGTTTTTCTTTCTCACTGGAACTGTTTGAAATTGTGCCTTCAGTATCTCTCTTCTGAGAAACTCCCATCCGTCCTGAACGCCTTTATCTTTTAGTATTTCTGACCATGGAATTGCCCTCAATACTTCTCTAAGTTTACTGAAATCCGCTCTCCTAAAGTCTGACTATGCCTGGCTTCTCCTTTCCACTGTATAACAAACTCCAGGAGAACATGGTCACTTCCACCTAATGATCCCACTACTTGCACCCCATTAACCAAGTCATCCTTGTTGATTAGGATCAGGTCTAAAATAGCTGACCCCCTTGTTGCCTCTTCCACCTTTTGGACCATGAAATTGTCTTCTAGGCAAGTGAGGAATTTGCTAGGCCTTGAGGATTTTGCTGAGTTTGACTTCCAGGAAATATCAGGGTAGTTGAAGTCGCCCATCACTACTACATCTCTCTTTTCTGACTGTGTGGTCATCTGTTCTAGAAAGATATCATCCAATTCCTCAGTCTGACTTGGGGGTCTGTAGTAGACTCCCACCGTAACATCCTTGTTGTTTCCCTCCCCTTTGATTCTTATCCAGATGCTCTCCACCTGGCTTCCATGATTGATGTCCAGGAGATATGGTATAGAATGCTTGGTGTACAGCATGCTTGGTAGAATGCTCCCTATGAGCTCCAAGAAAGATTTTCAAAATTGAGCCAGGCATTTCTGGAAAGTGTCATGGTATCAACAGGAAAAATGGGACAGAAGAACCTGGAAAGAAGTCAAGATAGAACTAGCGTTTATAAATATCATCATCTGACTTGAATGTTGAAGGTTTTATGCTGTCTCACAGAGTATAAGCAGGTGAAGGGCTAGCATGAAGGCTGACTTGGTAAGATACAAGTTGAATCTCCCTAATCTGAAATACTTGGGACCAGAAGTATGTTGGATTACAGATTTATTTATTCTTTTGGATTTCAGAATATTTTGCATACACACACACTGAGATATCCTGGAGATGGAGCACAAGTCTAAATACAAAATTTATTTATGTTTCATATACACCGTATACACATAGTTTGAAGGTAATTTTATACAATTTTTAAAATAATTTTATTTATAAAACAAAGATTGTGTTCACTGAACCATGTGAAAGCAAAGGCATCACTGGTCCAAAACACACTGCAGAAATAATCGAGTTTGAGACAGCTTTAACTACCCTGGCTTAATGCTAGGGAATTCTGGGAACTGTAGTTTTGTGAGACATTTAGCCTTCTCTATCAGAGAGCTCTGGCACCACCATAAATTACAATTCCCAGGATTCCTTAGCATTGAGCCAGGACAGTTAAAGCTGTCTCAAACTGGATTATTTCTGCAGTGTGTTTTGGACCACTAACTCAGTCACTCATGAAAAAAGTTTGACTTTTGGACTATTTCAGATTTTGGAATTCCAGATAAAGGAGACATGTATTTTTCTTTTGACTCTGCCACAACATCTGCAATATTTTCTTTGAGAAAATAAGCAGAAGTTGCTTCTGTATTCTGACATGTTCTGACATGGTAAATATTACCTTTGCCCACATTACGTACCATTAGTCCCAGGGTCTAATATTTGAAAATCCTGACAATTCTGGCTGAAATGCCTATTTCTGATTCACTTGTGTGAGGCCTACCATACACAGGACAAGGATGTCCACACCAGCAACTGACAGATGAACCGATTTAGACCCTTAGTAAAATAAGCTCTGAAACTAAATAATAATTATTATTATTATTATTATTATTATTATTATTATTATTATTATTTTAATTTTATACCGCCCTTCCACTGATCAGGGCGGTTTACAGCATAAAAAATACAAAAATACACAATACAATAAAAATAAAACAATCAACAATACAAACAATATAAAACCCCTGTTAGCCCATCCTCTTTGCCACAGAAGAGGAAGGGAGGCCCACTGGACTTTAGTTGGGGAATGCCAGATGAAAAAGAAAGGTTTTCAAGTCCTTTCTAAATTGGGCCAGGGAGGTAGTCGAGCGGAGCTCTATGGGCAGCGTGTTCCAAAGGGCCGGGGCGGCGATGGAGAATGTCCTCCTCGTAGTGGAGGACAGCCTGGCCCCTGGCACCCTTAGGAATTGCTGCCCCGATGTTCTGAGGGTGCGGGGCGGAATGTACGGGGAGAGGCGGTCCTTCAGGTATCCTGGGCCCAAGCCATTTAGGGCTTTATAGGTCATTACCAACACCTTATATTCTGCCCGGAAGCGAATAGGCAGCCAATGCAGATCTCTAAGGACCGGTGTAATATGGCTGGCCCTGGAAGTGCCAGTGACCAGCCTGGCTGCCATATTCTGTACCATTTGCAGCTTCCGGGTTTGGTATAAGGGTTGCCCCATGTAGAGTACATTGCTGAAATCCAGTCTCGAGGTTACCAGAGCATGTACTACCGTTTCAAGGTCCCTCTGGGCCAGGTATGGGCGCAGCTGGCGAATAAGCCGAAGCTGATAGCAGGTGTTCTTGACCGTCGCATTCACCTGAGCAGTCAAGTGAAGCGACGAGTCAAGAAGCACCCCTAGACTGCGCACAGAGTCCTTCACAGGGAGCGTGACCCCATTCAGGACAGGTGGAACAACCGCCATTCCTGGGCCAGGGGGACCTATCACAAGTACCTCCGTTTTCTCTGGATTCAATTTGAGTCGGTTTTCCCTCATCCAGCCCATTACTGACTCCAGACAGGCCACGAGAGGAGAGACACCATCCTCAGTCACTGCATCAGTCGGAGACATAGAGAAAATTATTTGGGTGTCATCAGCATACTGATAACCCCGCGCTCCATGTCTCCGGATGATCTCTCCCAGCGGTTTCATGTAAATGTTAAATAGCATGGGAGACAGAATGGCTCCTTGAGGGACCCCAGTTTTAAGGGCCCTCTCATCGGAGCACACGTCTCCCAGCTGCACCATCTGGGACCTCCCAGAGAGGTAGGACCGGAACCACTGGAGCGCAGTGCCCCCGATTCCCACCTCTGCCAGGCGCCCCAGAAGGATACCATGGTCTATGGTATCGAAAGCCGCTGAGATGTCCAAGAGCACCAACAGGGACACGCTTCCCCTGTCGACGCTCAGATGGAGATCATCGACCAAGGCGACCATGGCCGTCTCAACCCCGTAACCCGCCCGGAAGCCAGTTTGAAATGGGTCCAGATAATCCGTTTCATCCAAGACCGCCTGAAGCTGGATTGCAACCGCCCTCTCGATCACCTTCCCCAAAAATGGCAGCAGCGAAACTGGCCGATAATTATTATGTACCAGGGGGTCGTGGGAGGGCTTTTTTAATATAGGTTTTACAATGGCCAATTTAAGTTCGGATGGAAATTGCCCTTCCCTCAAAGATGTATTAATAATCCGGCGTAACAATAAAGTTACCGCCGGTCCCCCCTGGGCAGCTAACCACGAGGGACAGGGATCGAGAGAGCAGGTCGTCTTCCGAACACTTCCGAGGATCTTGTCCACATCATCGGTACTCACCAACTCGAACCGATCCAGTTTAATAGAGTCCACGGGTCTAAACAGACTGTCCTTTTGGAGTGGCCTGCTGCCGCTCCATTCAGCAACAAATTGGAGCCGCAGCGACTACATGCCATGGCCCCGATCTAGCCTTTCCCTGACACTAAAAGGAATAGCAAAATGCCGCTCCTTTTCACACCAGGGAAAAGGTGCCTTTGCTGCCATGGCGTCACTTTCTGACACTCCTTTTGGCTTGGTGTCATCTGGATGCAGCACCCAAAGAGTGCTGTGACTCCATCCACTGTGCGGTTGGGTGCACAGTGTGATGGCAGCATCAGGGTAATATCAGGGCATGCGTCGTGTGGACACCATGCCCCCACTCTCCCCCAAGACCAGCATATAGCCTCTCAGTTTAGATCTCCAAGTAAGATTATAGCTTCTTTTCTTAATTTCTATGCACAATATTAGCAATCAACAGAAACAACACTTTTCATTACAGCTGTGTGTAACTGTACAACCTCTATCATTGTTATTTTAATTCAGTAAATGGAATGGAGGAAGTTAAGTGGAGTTTTTTATGTGAGGTTTTTTTTCCTATAATATGTTCATCAGTTTTATGGATTTGTCATATAATATGCAGATAGGCATGCACTTAAAACCCATTCACAGAAGACACTGGAATACCTGCAAGGGAGCTATTACAGCATGTGCTCCTAAATTCATATTAGGATTAAGTCAGAAGAACACTGTCTGATTTCCCAATGTATTAAATTGCCTTTGAAAGTGAATGACTCCTGGGACTCAGACTTTGGGAGATTTTCTTTTAGCAAAGGAATTTTTAACATGGGTGGAATCCACCTGAAATGTCTCCTACACTAATCTTATTGGATTGGGGGAGGGGGGGGAAGGACTGTAAGAAGGATATTTGAAACTGACAACACAATCCTGTACATGTCTATGCAAAGGTAAATTCAACTCAGTTCAACAGGCATCACTTTCAGTTTTTAAGGCTTCTTCATACATATCACTGTTTATAGCTGAACATGTTAAAACAAAATTCAAAAGATAATGCATTAATGGAACAGACAAACTTTAAATGGCTGACATAGGGCCGAATCTGATGGACCTGATAAAGCAAACCACAGCCACTCCAACACTATTTGTGCGGGAGCCATGGTAACTGCATGTCCCAATCTGGGCTGCCACTGTGGTTTTGAAATGGGCCAGCAAAAGGAGCAGTATTTTACCACTCCTTTTTGGCCTTGTTCTTTGTAAAAGACACAGCCTTGGTGCAGTTTCTGGCCACGCTCGGGGCATGCATCTTCTAAACTCTACACTGAATGTGGCTGGAAACCAGTTTATTTGGCTCATCTGTTTCATCCATACTACATATTAATACCATTTGACACTACTATAACTGCCATGGCTCCATGCTATGGAATCCTGAGATTTGTAGTTTGCTGTGGCACCAGAACTCTCTGACAGAGAAAGCTAAATACAAATCCCAGAATTCCTGTTTTTATTTTTGTTATAAAAAGCCTTACAATGGCTCACCTTTCATTTTGTTATATAGTGCCTTGCAGAAACTCTCAGCGTATATTTTGTGCAGAAAGAGCAGTTTTAATTATGAAGAGAAACAGCAGAGGAGACTAGAAATGGATCTCTTGCTTTATAAGGTTGAAAAGATTTTCTTCCCTCCATTTAAGATGATAAACTTCCCAAAGCTCTGTTATCCAGATAACACCCACCACCCCCGTACACTTTCCACATATGCTTCCCCCCCTCTCTAATGGAGAGTCCCTCCTGGATATCCCAAAAGAGAAAGAAAGGCCCAGTAAGTGAGAAGAGGTCAAACATGAGCCCAGCTATTTATTACATTTACTGCAACCAGATGGAAGTAACTCATCCATCAAAGAGCTCAGTGTCCTCATCGAATTAGCTTCTTATAAAAAGCCTCCTGCTTTTCCCTCTGATCCACATGGTTCAACTTCCTTCCCCTCCATGCACTTTTGGAAAATGAACCCTCTCTAACCCCATTGCTATGTTCTCCTTAAATCATCATCACCCATCATTCCATGGCTATATTTAAACTTTACTTTTATCAATACTCATCCTGTAGCTGTGGGGGGATATTAAAAGTGTACCAGGGCACAGAAGGGCGTTTCTGACACTTGCTCTTTCATTCATCAGGCCCCTCGTAGGCCCGCTGGTGACAATGAAAAGATTTCACAATACCGGTGCAGCAGAAACTCATTCTCCTACTCATCCATCATGTTCAACCTAGCAGCAGTTCCACTGACCTAATCTGTAATGCCTCGGTGCTCACTGGAGATTTCTTAAAGGCGCCCTTCATTGTTGTTCGTTACAAAGAATAAGTCTGTGCTATTAGATAAGGAGACTAAATGGTGCAAAGATTAATGCAATACTCCCTCATCACTGTAGCCAGGGTTCAACCAGTTGGGTTGAAGTGGAACTTCTGGTTTCCAAGTTTGGTTGAAGATGGCATGTGATACCCCCCCCCTTGCAACCCAACACCTCCAAATAATTTGTTAAAAACTTATTTCAAGAGGTAAATAGGATTTTAGAGGTCCAAGAGCAACAGACTACCACTCATTTATCATTTCTGACAGTTTCAGAGTAATATACTGTAGTTGTTATTTTATATTATAACAAATGCATTAGTCTCTTTTCCAGATAAAGAATTATTAATAAACTATACTGGATATTTTAATGTAGCAGAGGAAGTCTTATACTCCCACTTCCTTTCAGCCTCTCTAACAGAAATGACCAGCGTCTGTGAGAGCAGTAGTCATTAAAAAGGGCTAGAGCAGAATGAGAAATGTAACACTGTTATTATAAGAAGGACATGGCATATATCATTGTTATATCATGACAACACCACAAAAGAACAGTCCATACCATACCATACCATACTATACCATACCATAAAGAACAATCGTACCAGAGAATATCCAGTTTACCCATTTTAAAAAATGAATTGGGAATTAATTTTTAATGAATTAATGGAAGTACTTATTACGACCCTTCAGAATAAGAACATATGAGCAAGAAGTGCAAGGAGCTGCTTCTCATTTACAGAATAAACTTGTGTGTGGACAACTGGTATGCATTTGTTGCAGAAATAAGTGGTAAACTAATGAACCCTTTTAATTTCAAGTGTTTTAGTTAAAAGAATGACAGGGAGTTTGAAAGCATGAGTGGTAAATGTATTTTCCAGTTGTAATTTGTTTGTTTCATCTGGAACTAATTTGTCTGAACTGGAACCTTGGAACAACCTGTACAGGACTTAATACTTCACTGCTTCATATTCTGCCCATCTGGTTACTGCTCTCAGTCTCTTGTACCATTCGGTAGCTCTATTTAACCTAGCTAATACTTATGCTGTGTCTATGTATTCACTAGAAAAGAGAGAAATGCTTGATAATAAGGTAAAAGAAGGCAGTAAGAAAAGAGGAGGCCACATAACAGGTGGGCAGACTCATTCAAGAAAGCCACCACTCTGAGTCTGCAAGACTTGAGCAAGGCAGTTGATGACAGAGATAGGTTTGTCACACAGGTCCCAGAATGGGCCCGTCAAGTTACAAAAGGGGGCGTGATGGGAACCGGATGGAGCGAAGAACGCATCTTACTGCCCAGGAGAATTGCCCCCCTGGGATGGATGTGGAACGCTATGGGAAAGTCCAGCGGTAGCATTCTCCTGTGCAGTAGGATGCATTCTTCGCCCCATCTGGTTCCCATCACACCTCCTTTTTGTAACGCGATGGGCACATTCTAGGAGCTGTGCAATAAACGTAAGATACTTGGACGTCTCTCATTCATGGAGTTGCCATAAGTTGAAGTCAACTTGACAGCAGTCAATAACAACAACAATGTTCTTACAATGGGATCCTTTGTCATACCCACTTGAAATTTGTTAACTCTTGTCCACTGGAAAGGTGACAAAAGATTTTCCAAAAAATTATATCAATTGGAGAGAAAACAGACAAGTTACGTATGAAGGACTCCTAGTCAGGTGTTCCTTTGGACAGCTAGTAGAATACCTTAACACTGCATGCATTAGAGTTGGAAAACACTGAAGTTACAGGCCATAGAGAACTGGCTGAGTCTCCCACTAAAATAAATCCCAAGCAAAAAGAACTAATATTATAGAAATCAATGATACAGTTTTGAATGAGTCTCAAAGTCATGATAAGTATACAAAGAGAGTAACAGATTAAGTTGAATGTTTACTATAGAAAAGAATGTAATAGAGTAAAAATGGAGAGTATTATTGGCCCAGGAGCTAAATTCTAATTTAGCTAGACTTTCAGGGTCTATATTTTAAAAATTGGTGTGGCTAATGGCATGTGATAGGGTCAAGGACAGAGGTGGCAGGATGAAACCAAAGTGAAGCTCAGGCAGACAGAATTTTTACCAATCCTTCCTAACTAGTGTGCAAAGCACAGCTCATTTCCATACAGATGAACTCAGCAGCAGACTCCAGCACAAACATCCTTCAGGCAGACAAAGCACAGTTCAATTCTATGCAAGGCTATTTGGAAAGTACTTAAAATCAAAATACTTCTAATTTTTAAATGTATTTAAATAGCTATGCATTTCAGGTTCAAATGCCTTTTAATCCCCTCTTATCTCCTATGATTTATCAAAGATAACAGCAGGGATTACCAGGGACAGCACAGATTTCTTTACAGCTAAGCAAAAACACACACACACACACACACACACACACACACACACACACACAAAAACCCGCTGATTATTTCACTTTTGCATTCATGAACAAAGAATTGTAAGAGTTTTCTACCTTCCAGGTAAGCTGATTGGTGTTTCTGTGAATTTTTCAATGATTTTTCACATTTCGTAACTTTTTTTGTGTGAACATATGATTTATACAAACATTTTAGGGGACAAAAAAATTTGTGCATAAAAGTATGTCAGTGCAAAATGCTGTTTTCTATACATAAAGGTTGGCAACTGATTTTTTTTTTTGCAAAAAATAAGGATGCAGTTTACCATTTTTAGGTAAGTTGAGACACATTTTCTTATTGGGAGTGAAAAATTTTGAAAGCATGTTTTACACTGCTAATGCCAAATGTGGAATTTTCGGTCAGAGTGGTCCTTACACAACTGGATGGAAATGTGGCCAGGTCTGCAGAAGAGTTTTCTGGGCCACAACAGAAAGCTGGACTAGATTTGGCCCAGGGGCTAGAAGTTCTGCAACCCTGGATTTAAAAAGTTAATGGCAATTCTAATAACTGCTTAAACTCTATATCCCTTATGCATTCATATAGGAGCTTATTCGTCTGAATGTTTGTCTACACAAGATTCACTCAGAAAGTTCCTTGTACTATAAGTTACAAGCCATTATGTAGCTATTCCAGCTTTTTTTCCTTAACAGATACTCTGTGGTAAGGAAAAAGAGAAGAAATGGTGGGGAAACATTGAAGATTATGCACTAAAGAATGCCATCTTCTGAAACACCCATAAAATTCAGTGAATTAGGCAGGGAGAGAGTATGATAAAAATATCATTTGGAACCATGCAAAAAGTGTGTATTGAACTATCCTGTGCATCGCTGATAACACCTCCTTGATCTCACTTTGAAAATGGCATCATTTGCTCATTATTTTTACCACACAGTACAGGAATGGGTGAAGGGAGGGTTCTCTACAGAAAGCATGATCAAGGCCAAATACTTCTCAAACTAAATCTTCTGTTCATTTATAATCTCTGTTCTCTGCATTTCCCCATAAAATGAAGATCTAAGCACAGCAGGGGCAGGAAAGACAGGTCATTCTAAAGTGTGGTACAGCGACAGATGATGATGGAGATGTGAATGCACTAGGGACACAGGCTTGCATTATTGTCTCCCATACAATGTGCATACCTGGATTAGTGCAAAGAATGGCACTGCAGGGTATGATATGCATTTGATGGCCTCCCTTGGTCAGAAGCCAGAGGCTATTGAATCCAGCACAGGGTGACAAGACACTGTGTGTGTAGGGGCCAGAGCTAGAAAGTATTTAGGGTCTTGCAACTTCTTCAAGCATATTGTGTCCAGTTCTGGGCACCACAATTCAAAAAGGACATTGAGAAACTGGAGGGTGTCCAAAGGAGGGCGACTAAAATGGTGAAAGGTCTGGAAACTTTACCCTATGAGGAACAACTCAGGGAGCTGGGGATGTTTAGCCTGGAGAAAAGAAGGTTAAGAGGTGATATGATAGCCCTGTTCAAATATTTAAAGGGATGTCATATTGAGGAGGGAGCAAGCTTGTTTTCTGCTGCTCCAGAGACTAGGACCTGGAGCAATGGATGCAAGCTACAGGAAAAGAGATTCCACCTCAACATTAGGAGGAACTTCCTGACAGTAAGGGCTGTTCAACAGTGGAACACACTCCCTCGGAGAGTGGTGGAGTCTCCTTCCTTGGAGGTCTTCAAGCAGAGGCTGGATGGCCATCTGTCTGGGATGCTTTGATTGAGATTTCCTGCATGGCAGGGGGTGGTCTCTTCCAATTCTACGATTCTATGATTCTATGATTCTATGATTTCTTTGCTTTTCATTTCACGGCCCACTCTTCCATTTGGTGACCAAACTTTACTAGTTGATTCAGGGCCAGGTAGGAATTTCTTCTCTTTACCTATTGTTTTATTGGTTTTTGTTTTTATCTATCCCATACGTATCTGGGAGAGTTTGATGATTGGCTATGGGTTGTATCTGTAAATAGGCTGTCAATGGGCAAGTAGCAGAGGGAGAATGTAAGAGTTCATGGTATTACCTCGGCACTCTTTTTTTTAAGTGTGGGGCTCTGAGCTGCCTCTTTAGGTTCTCTGATCAAGAGAGTGGGGAAGGAATTTACCCTTGTGGAGTTTCCTCTCACTTATAAGATCCTGTGACTTAAGTGAAGTGTCCTGGGTGTGCCTTCCAGTAGATGGCCTGCAGAGAAGCAATCCAGTTATTGGACTGTCCTTGGTTTCAGCTAGAACCCTGTGGCATCTCACTACTCACTTCTCTCTGGGATGAAGAGGAGCCATTGCTAAGTAACCTTTGGGTTTGGCTGGTCAACCAATTACAAATGCATGTAACAGTTACATGTCTAGTCCACATTTTCCAAGCTTGTTTGCAAGAATGTCATGGGGAACCTTGTCAAAGGCCTTTCTGAAATCAAGATATACTATATCTCGGCATTCCCTTCATCTACCAAGATGGTAATTTTATCAAAAAAGAGATCAGATTAGTCTAGATGATTCTACGAATGCACTGGAGTGGTTTGTTTTGTTTTGTTTTTCATTTCGGTTTCTGAAGACCGCCTTAGACACCAGGTAAAGACATTCCTGTGCAGTCAGGCCTATTAAGCTGAGAAGGACTAGGTTTTTAATACTGGGCTATCCAAATTTTAATGGTTTATATTTTAACATGTTATATTTTAATTTATAACTGTTTTAATTCTTTAAATTGTTTAATTGTTTTTAATATATTAATATATCTTAATATTATTGTACCGTTTTTAAATTATATTGTTTTATACTTGTTGATCACCGCCTCGAGCACCTGTATTGGGAGAAAGATGCCATATAAGATAATAATAATAATAATAATAATAATAATAATAATAATAATAATAAATTAGGGAAGACAGCCATTCACACTACTATGAATGCACTAGAGGAAAAAATGAATTGAAATGTAAATAATAAACACGGCATCAGGAGTGCCCACCTTTATCAAATCACTTGTGGCTGTTCCTAGGCCCCAAACCTCATGTATTTCTGACCTGGCAATTCTAAAGTACATTTCCCCAATTCAGGATATAATTAACTGTGGTTAATTCAGAAGTAAAATAAGAGGCTTTCAATCCCCTTCTTGACTGCAAAGAGGAGAGGGGAGGATGGAGCGCATGAACTGGGCTTGTGCAGAATCATTTTTGTAATGGGAAACCATGGTTCTCCATTAACAACAGAGCAAGAAAAAAATCAATTGTTTGAGATTTCCTACTGAAACCACTGCTTAAATAATCTCTTGTGAACATATCCTGTGTGTTGTGGTATTTGATATATTAAATTATCTCAGCACCTAGCAAAACAGCTTCCTCCTGCCTTCTTCCAACATGCAATGAGCTTTCAGTTTAGAATGACCTCCCTCATTGCTCTTGCTCTGACTGCACAGGAACTCTCCTGCAAGACACTCCCATATTTTGTAAGCAGTATGAAATGATGAAACTGGGTTTCCTCTGGCAAGTCACACCCTCCTTTCCAAATTTACCATAACCTACTTCAAAAAGCTGCTGTGAGAATAAAAGGGAGAAAGTCGACATATGTCAAATAAAACAGCAATTTAAAACAAAATCTGGATCTTTTGTTGTTTACTTCAACCCTGATGTCAGAAGGCTAGAAAAAGTTTCCCACTTCAGGCAAATTGTGTAAAATAAGGCAGCAAACAAAAGGCCCTTGCATGTGTTTAACCCCCAAATAAACATACCAAACATAGCTCTCAGTGGGGAATGCAATTCACAGTAAATGTCCTTCTGTGATGATGGTTTTTAAACCTTTATTACTAAAAAGGTATACAGGGGCTGAAATAAAAATATTAATTGATGGATCACAGAAATCCAATACAGCAAAGACATAAGCTGACCTATAAACTGGACATCACCAATCTTAATTAAAATGTGAAGCTCCCAACATAATGGATCCATGCCTAGTTTTGCATAGTTCTGTTTAACATGCAGGCGTTCATAACCAACCTCTGTTTTTATTAAAGATGTGCACTAGCCCTTTCACTTGGAAACAAAAGAGTTGGCACTTCTGCTTCACTCACCTGCAAGACGAATACTACATTGGCTAAGTGCTGCTTGCACCCTGAAGCTCTGAATGGATGTGGTTGGGAGAACGACAGTTGAAGGGCCACTGCCCCCACTTGAGCCAGGATTTGCTCAGAAGACTTTCTTACATGTCCCACCAATATCCATGCTGCATTCATTTGGGAAGGGAGAGGCAGATTTTGGAGCGTATGCCCAGGTTTTGTCATGCTCTTCCTTTAGATAACTGCCTCACCCCTTCAGTGATGTTTTGTCATCATCTCAAACTCTTTCAAACCTTTTGGTGTGCAAAGATATAAATGCTCTTTCTCTTGATTTGATTTAGCTTACTGTATCCATTCTTCACTGTTTCCATTCTTTGAAATCTGTACACATTTTAATTGTATTCATTTTAAAAATAGTTTTATTGCGGATTTTGTTGTTATTGTAGCACTCAAAATGAAGCTCATTTTTAAAAATAAAAACCAATACAATGAAAATTTAAAATCAGATCAAAAACACAATTGAAAAGATATCAATTTAATGATGCCTTGTACTAAAATCCCAGATAATTGTCAAGCTCTTAGTCCCTGTAATCACTTTAAGTGGAAAGGTAAGATACAAATACTTATAATAAAGATATACTTATAGGGCGGCATACTTTAAGCTTACAAGCAATGTGCATATGTTTGGGGGGGTGGATTGTAGTACCACAGATCCTTACCCACAGTCATTTTACTAAGGGGCTCATGTATGAATGGTAGGAGGGGGAAAGCCCATGGTATTTTCCAAATGCCATTTTGTCAAGAGACTTATAGAAGAACGTCTCACATGTAAACAGAAACATAGCAGAGCAACTGGACCTTATCCATTCCATATTTGTGAAGCAGATATTGTACACACGAATCTCAGATTGCCACATCCCCATGATTGGTTGCAATGAACTAATAGGGAGAACATTTTGCACATGTAAAAGATCATTCATTCCATCTGCTAGTCGATATTTTTAAAAACATTCTAAGGCATGGAAGAAAAATTGTTACACATACTAAAAATTAAAGGCTGCCATGTTGAAACTTAGATTTTAGTGCGAGATATCCATTGTCCTTCACTGAAAAATGTTTACTAGCTCTGTAACACTGAGATATTTCATTTTTAATTCTATCTTTTATTTTTTTTTTATTTTTTAAAAAAGAAAGTATCAGGAGAAAACCATTTCAGAATTTTTCTTCAACACTTATCTCAAAAATGGGCTATTTGATTCATGAACATCTCTAATGTATATCATCAGTGACTGAAGGAGTTTTTTATATGATTTTTGACAATTTAACAAGTCCTCCTGACAAATTAAATGGTTGTGTTGACAACTTAACTATACTGCCAATCAATATTTTCAATTACTTTCATTGTCATTCAGAAAAAATACAACACTAGGTCACACTGTGGTAAATCCAAGGAAGGAAAATAAAAAAAGATGCACAATCAGTTAGAGGAACAGAAAACTTAAAAACTTTGAAGTGCAACGTACAATTTAAAGATGCTTTGTTTTTCTTTGGGAGGTTTCCGGTAAAGGAGAAACGCGTCTAAAGTTAGATCCTAGCAGTATCATTCACTCACTCCACAATATAGTTTCCTTCCTTCCTATAAGCAATTTGAAAGTCATTAAACTTGAGCTGCTGCCACAAAGGATTTCATTAAAAACAACTTCTTTATTGCATTACTTCCCGCTATAAAGCTTCATGTTCTTAGTTGCTATACAAGGATGGGACAAAACACATTACTTATACTGTAATTCTTTAAGAGCCTACCCAGTCACTTTGAGAAATCTGAGTTAAACAATGCTAAGTCAAAGGTTAGTTGACTGGTGCTGTCTGACAGGGCAGCAGCAGATCAATAATATTTCTAATGCTTCATTGTCACATCAATACTGCTTTCTAAAAGTATGTGATAACACTGAAATGTAAAAAGAAAATCTGTCCTTTTCTTTCATTAAGGAGCAAAAGGGGGAAAAAATCAGTTTAATGTGAAGCATTAAAAAAACCACCACAGGTGACTGGGAAACATTACATATTACTGCAGTAAACAACTTAATTTGTAAAATATTGTTGAGCAAGCAAGGTGTAAACAAGGTATAAACATGGATTTATTTATCTATTTGTACAATGTCAACCAAACAAATTACAAGAAACAATCTGATAGCATTATTTGTTATTGCAATACAATCCAGAAAAAGTACTGTTAAGTTGTACTGATTCAAATGGGAAAGATGTGAGTATATCCTTACCTCTCCCATTAAAAACCAGCTGCACTTAAAAATGCTTAAATATGGCCAATATCCTATTATGTTCCACTTAGCTGGTTTACTTCAATACATTGCTTTTAGGTAAGCAAGATTGTATGACTATTTAAAAATAACTCGTTTATCATTGATGGTAGACCTGAGAACATTTTTTTCCTCGTCCAACTTTCTGTAAACACCAAATGCAACAGATTTGCACATAATCAAAACACTGCAATATACTACTCAGGTCTTGAGCTGGAGCAGAGCAGGAACCTTGTGCTCCTGTCCAGGCGAAGGGGGCCCTTTTGTCCCCTTTTCTCTCTACCTCTAGCCTTCCCTCATAGCTGGCTATGACAGCCAATGTGGCATAATGGTTTCAGTGTTGTGCAATGACTCTGGAGACCATTCTCTCGAGCAAGTCAGTCAAATTTTATTGCTTTTGGCCAATGGCCTTTGCATAAAACAGTATCACAAAAACAACAAAATACATGCATATCATTTTTGCAACATCAGTAGTTATACAGTAATTTATGATTTATAAAACTAAACATTTAGAAAAATTTAAGATAATTATATATAGCTAGTATAAAATTATTAAACATAACCATCACCTTTACAACTTATGGCTATTTCTGCTATGTATTTCTTGCTAATTTTTAATGTTTTAATTTTTTTGGCTGCTAGGGCATACAAAGCTACTCTCTGTCATCACAAATACTGTCCAGACTAGCTGAGGGATTCTGGAAGTTATAGTCCAAAAATAACATTTCGAAGTTCTGTCTCCAAACACTCCTTAAAGAGCATTTCATGTAGCATCAACAAAAAGCAGCACTCCAGCAAGTGCTGCTGGGAGGTCACAGATACCTTGGTGACAATGACAGGTAGTCTGATGGATGGCTGAGGATGTATATGCCACCCTCCCAATCCACCACCTGAGCTACCTTGCTCACTATGATAACAGCAGTGCACCAGACTTTCCTAATTCTCCTGTCCTCACTCCTCACCACATTCAATTCTAACTTTTTTTTACCACATGGAAGCCATTCTCAGAGCAACTCCGTTTTTTTTTGTTTTGTTTTGTTTTTGTTTTTTGCACACTGCTTAGAAGAACATGATGTACCATATATACTTGTGTACAAGTTGACCTATAAGTCGAGGGAAGGTTTTAGGGTCAAAATCATGGGTTTTGATATGACCCATGGATAACTCGAGGGTACAACTTAGGGGGCTATAAGGAAGGATGGAAAGGGGAAAATACCACTTCCATCCCTGCTTCTCTGGACCTCTCCCAACCACCTAACATCGATTCCCAGGTGCTGGAGGAGAAATTTTAACATTGGATTGGGAAGGGAAGCAAGTGGTATGAAATGAGGGGGGGTGTTTTCCATGGGAAGAGGAGGCTTGCAAATCAGACTGGAACTTCTCTCACACACACACGCGCACATAGAAAAACAGATGCCTCAAGGCACCAAGAGAGGAGCAGTACTAGTCTTTGACCTGTATATAAGTCGACCCAGAGTTTTAGGGTCAATTTTGGGGCATAAATTTCTCAACTTATAGTCAAGTATATACGGTACTTAAAAATGACAGAATATTAACAACACCAGCAGTTCAGCAATTTGTTTCTCTGCCTTCTACTCTAAAGGATACCTTCTACTCTGAAAGCTTTTTTATGACATTTTTGAGAACTCCTACTTTCAACAGCAGCACTAAATATCTCTGTGTGTGCGCATGGTTCCTTATGTATAATCTGTACCATGCAAAACTGCTGAGTATGGATGTGTGAAATGCCCCTAGGCAATGCAGACTTTCAAGATATACATTCTCCCCTTGCCCTGCCTACTAAACACACATGCACAGAGAAAGAAAGAAAGAAAGAAAGAAAGAAAGAAAGAAAGAATTAGTTAAGACTTATTTACAGATTTATTTTGGCATGAGGTTTTGCAGACTTCAATCCATTAAGGAAGTGTTTGTTTTTTAATCCACAGAAGCTCGTGCATAAATAAATATGGTAGTCTTAAAAAACCACACTTTGTTGATATGCTGGAAAAGAATAACAGGGCAACTCCTTTGAAAAATGGACACTTTATTTCACTTATTGACCATTTGTACACAGCTACTGTATATATGGAATAAACAGCAAATCATATTATTTCTGACCACCTGAGCAGAAGGCCATTCTTACTGCTAGAAGCAATGTGCTGTAGTTTGTTCTTCCTATTTATACATTTCTACCTTAGCTGACGAAGGTTAACTATAAAAGACTTTACCTTGCTCAGTTTAACCATAATGAAAGCAGACTTAATAGAACACTGGGACATAAAGCGATGACACAAATATCAAATCTTCCTAATAATAAGACTCTTCCTAGTTACTTGGATCAATAATCTTCCAGTGCTAACGAAAAAGCCCCAGACACTTCAGCACAAAGTAAAATAAAATTTGTCTTATGAAAGACCTGCTTCCAGAAGTTAATTTGAAGAGACTGACTTCTTGAAGCAGATACCATTGCTTGTGTTGCTACAAAACCAATGGATTCTGCACAGTTCTGTTAACCATCAGCAATTATCTTCCTGTCAGAGCTAAAGGTAACAAATTTCCCCATATCCAGCAAGGCTATATCATCAACCGGACACCAGCATCATTTGACGGAAACTAAATCACCACACCAGCCAACAGCTCTGACAGACAAATGTGCTGCCTCGGAAAATCTAGGCCTATCACTCGGGCGGCAGGGTGGGGGAGGAAGGGTTCTCTCAGCTTTCTGAGAAAAGATTAAATGTTGTAGATGCTGTAAGTACAGTACAGAGGAAAATCCTAAATATGAGAATTATTAATGGGCTTTAGACTGGTCTTTTTAATCTGTTGCCAGCACATGCTCATCTATTTTACCTTGATCTGCCTTGTTTCCTGATGGACAGAAAAGGCAGGGACTGTACATTATCCTAGTCTTAATCAGAGCCAGCAGTGGAAGAACAATGTAACCCTACTCATCATATGGATAGTATTTTAGCACTCACTGTTCTATTATAATGAAGATTGCGTAATAAAAGATACCGCTAATATGTCCTGTCCTTATACTCGACAATAACATCCAGTTCATGGTATCCTGCATAATGGGGATATCAGTTTCCAACCTGCTCAACAAAACAAATAAAGCATTATCAGATTGCAATTATAGTGGGGCTGGAATTTCCTGTTAGTCTGTGGTTAGAAGTTACATCCTCCTCAAAGGGGGGGGGGGAATGCAGCAAAACAGCTAACTGAATACAGATAGTTTTAACTCATGAAATATTCAAGATAAATTGCACTACAGGAGAATTTTTCTAATTTGCAAATTATTACTAAAATAGAAGCAAATCAAAGCAGGTCATTATTGGCCTGCCAGTAATCAGTGTGATTTCCCCCTTGATAACATACTGTATTTATCACAGACACCATTCTCTGTAGTTGGCAAATATGGTAGGAAAGATTTGGCAGTTACTGAGACTGATATGAGATATGTCGCCTCTCTAGTCTAGGTCACTCATACAGATAAGGGGCAAGTTAAATAGGGAACTGAAGTTATTTCTTCTTGACAACACACCAGTGATCTTTTTGAACTGGATATTACTAGGCATCTTTTTTTTATTAAAGACATACATTTAAGACGTGGCAAAATTTGGGACAGAATAACAAGGATAGTTAGATGGATGTGTACTTATTTCATTCCCAAATAATGGGAATATAGTTACAGTAGCAGGTGTATACATTATACCCCAAATTTTCTATCTGAAAATGTTACTTAGGAATTTCCATCTTTGCCTAAAAGGTTTCCATTACACAGAATGTCTGAAACCCTTTTCTTTCAATAACCATAATTCTTAAGGCAGCATGCCTCATTATTAGCAAAGCTGAAATATAAATGCACCACACACCATGAACCTAAGATTATTTGTGTGTAGCTCACAGACTGAGTGATTGACTTACTCATAGGAAGAAATATATTGTTCCTTGATTGGGAGAAACTTACATTTTCTATACTTTGTAAAGCTGGAGGGCTAGAGTAAGCTTTCCCTAATCAATTAACAAAGTCTACAGCAGTGAAGTCTTTTACAAAGTCTTTTTACACCTTTCCTTTTCCTCCTTTCCCTTTGTCTTCCTAGAAGTTGTTTATTTAGCAGCATCAGCATTTGGAAGATGGTGAAAAAGGGGTGGAGAAATGTATGTTCAGTATCAGGTTGCACAGCATGTCTAGAATTCTACTAGCAGATACTATTCTAGATGTGTGTACCTGCTTACAACTGGCAAGGTAAACAGCAGCTGTTTCCAGACTGCCTTACTGAGCATGTGAACAGCAAACTAGAGAGAAAGGGGGACAGCAGATCAGCTTGCCTCAACAGCTGCCCACAACATGTATTTAAAAAGCAGAAGTCTATATTTGACTACCAAAATGGAAATCAAAGAAAAATAGAGGTAGGTGAAAGAAAAAAAATCAACCTTGGATGAATTTTGGAAGAAGACTTTATAGACTGTGTGCCATCAATGCAGAGTGCATTACATTAACATATTATGATGCCTGGAAACTAATTGGCAACCAATGGAGTGACTTGAGCATGGATGTAATATGTTCACTCCTGGATGTTCCTGTAACCAATCTGGCTGCCATATTTTGAACAACTGAAGTTTCTGAACTTGGCACAAAGGTAGCCCAATGTAAAGCCCATGACAACTGAATTGCAGAATGTTTCTCCGTATCTCCACACCACCATAAAGCAAACTGTAGCCTGCAGCATGGGTGGCACCAGATGCTACATGGGACAGACTAATGGACATCTTGCAAAAGTCTTGCTCCCAACAGAGCAGTCTCAGCATTGATGGTGAAATTCCTCAGCATAAGTATGTGTGTGCATATGCATGAATCCTCCAGCACCATTGCCAAGCCAACTCAGGCAGGTAGTCTGTTGAGCAGAAGGTTGGAAGTTACACTAACAATGGCGGGTTACATGCCACCATTTGGGACGTCCCCAGGACGTCCCATTTTTAAAAAGGGGCGTCTCCTGATAGGTCACTGAAATGCCACCTCCCTGCCCCCAGGACTCACCTGCTCCTGTATGAAAAACCCAAGTGGAAAAAATGGGGCAGGTTAACTCCCACAGCTTCAACCAACCATGTCTCCATGATATAAGGAAACATTGGTATGGTCATCCAGAATGAAATCCTGGATTTAAATGCAATATTACACTGTGGTTTAATTTTTAGAGACTGTTTCTTCCTTAATTTTCATATTTGTGAAAGTGTACCTAGTCCTGTGTAGAACTATTCCTAATATGAAAAAAGGATTGAAGCACGTATCAAGAAAAGCTAGTGCTGTTTTTGTTCTGGGGGAGGGAAGTTTTTGTCTTTGGAATGGCAGAGATGTATGAAATTAAAAACTAGTGATAAATATTAAGCACATTTGACATATCACATGGTTATTACCATGGTTATGCAATGCTGAAATTCCATACCCCTTCCCCCCAATTTTGTCAAAATATAGAAAGCAAAATCTTCTGTATGAACATTCTTCTTTCATAAATACACTAATGCTACAAGCTGTTTAGTATGCTTCGTATTACAACCCCAACAGAAAGCACTCACTGTGGTAGTTCATAACTGGTCAGGTAGGCCACTAACTGTTTTTAAATTCATAGAAATCACTAACTAACAAATCAGCCAGTTCTTACTTCATAGAGATTAGAGGTTAAGCATAGACTTGATTACAAGCTATAAATGTGAGTAATTTGAAATGTTATTGGTTATTACAGAAATATATGGTAATAATTTCCTCTTTAATGAAAGGCAGCATGTTTTTAGTGGCCCCTAGTTTCTTGTTTAGGCTTTGGGAAAGCGATCAGTGTATGATTAACAGCTACTTTTGCATGATAGGCATCTGGGATGAGATAGCATAAATGGATGTTCACCACTTAGCTGCATCATAAAAATGCAAAAATACCATCATACTGGTATGATAAACACAAAGTTTATAGGCAACAGTCATTCTCTTCTCCTCAAAACTGCTCATAGCTCAGTAGGTGCTCTGGATTTGCTTGCTTGCAAGAAAACGACAAATTTCAAAGATTCAGTTTTATAATGCAATCTTTTTTTTTCTTTCCTTTTTTTTTTACAGGAAACCTAAGCATATGGGTTTAGGTTCCAGCATGTATATAATTCCATTCCACTTAAAAATGCTTGATTTTAAAGAAAAAATGTGGTAAAGGAGTCTGTCCCATGTAGGATCTGGTGCCACCCATGCTGTAGGCTACAGTTTGCTTTATGGAAGGACAATGATCTGGATGTGGAGGGACATTCTACAATTCAGTTGTCATGGGCAGACATGGGGCTCTGAGTGTCTACAATAATGTAGAACTGGTTAAGATGGTCCAGTCCAGGTGGCTAATGGATCCAGATAGCCTGCCGAGATGCCATACCTAGCCTAGCTTAGTACTGTAGTATCTTTAATGTGTGACTTATCTGTATATGCTCAGAGTAGTTTTGGATTTTGTATGACATACCAAAGCTATTTCTGGGTTTTAGTATGAATGGCAAGTGGTCAGAACCTCTACAGTAGTAATAAGTACCCAAAAGTTGTTTACTCTGCTACCATTTAATAAGGCTACATCAAAAGCCACTTTAATTGTCAGACAACTGTATTCTGCATTCACTGAAAGGTCTTCTCCAGTATCAGTTGTTTATTATTGTTAACTGCCCCCAAGTCAACTTCGACTTATGGCAATCCTATGAATGAATGAGAGACCCTCAAGGCCCCCTGTTATCAACAGCCCTGCTCAGGTCTTGAAGACTCAGGTCATGGGTTCCTTGGTTGAGTCTATCCATCTGGAATGTGGTCATTCTTTTTTCCTACTGCCTTCCATCTTACCAAGCATCATTGTCTTTTCTAATGATTCATGTCTTCCCATGATATGTCCAAAGTGTCATTTGCATTTCTCTAAATAAAGTAAAAGTTGTATTTATATCCTCTTTGAGTCAGGAATATCTTGTATAAAGCTGTTCGTTAACACAAAACAAGCAATGCATTAACCAAATGCATCTTGGTGTTCTCAAACAGAACAAGTGTTCTCAGTATGATTGTAGGGCTTGCCTTTGTGATGACTTGGTACATGTCTTAGTGTTTTTGTTTTTCAACCTAGCAAGAGGTAGATAGCAGTAAATTAATTCTGATACCTGGCGGTGCAGGGGTTAAATGTTGGTATTGCAGCCACTCACTCACTCACAAGCCACAAGGTTGTGAGGTCAATTGCAGCCAGGGGCTCCAGGATTGACTCAGCCTGGCTTCCTTCCAATGTCGCTAAAATCGGTACCCAGCTTATTGAGGACAATTGGCTTACACACTGTAAACCACTGAAGCTGCTATTGCTATTACTTTGTTTGTTTTTAAAATGATGCAACAATCTCCTTAACCACGTTGTTTTTAGATCTGTAGCACCCTACTGTACATGGTGTCCAAGGCTAAACCAAGAGGAATTCACTTCTGATTTTTATTAGGAAAGAAAGAAAGAAAGAAAGAAAGAAAGAAAGAAAGGAGACTTCACCACTCTCTGAGGGAGTATGTTACACTGTTGAACAGCTCTTAATGTCATGAAGTTCCTCCTAACGTTTAGGTGAGATTTCTTTTCCTGTATTTTGAATTCATTGTTCCAGGTCCTATTTTCTGGAGCAGCAGAAAACAAGCTTGCTTCATCCTCAGTATGACACCCCTTCAAACAAACAAAGCTATATAAGATAGCTTTTTATGTTTAGAATGAATTAATATTTTTATTTATCTTCTATTCTGTCAAAACATGTGTGTGCGCATACATATATAGATTACCACTAAAGAACAACTGTGGCTGAAATGGAGTGAAAAGGGAAAAAGTATTTTTTTAAGCAGAAGCACTGTGTCATATATGCCTATAATTTTGTTTTTGTTTTAGTGTGCAAGAACTATTGTTTTCTCTGGCCAAAAGGTTGCTTCCCGTCAAAAATAATGACCTCAGCTCGGAGCTTCAGGTATTACAGCCAACAGTAAGTCAATTTTTCAACCTGTGGGCCTATCACTTATATTTTGGCTAGATGTGCAATACTATGAGTGCTATAAAGTTTTTACTGCCTGGAGTTTTGGATGACCACATTACTCACAAATGGCAAAGTCACCAGTGAGTTATATAAGCCTTCCCAAACAAGTGGTAATAAAAAGATCCTAGCACCATCCCCTCCCTGCAAAATCTCCTCCTCAAGGTTTTGTTTATATAGCCTCTTTTATACTTCAGCTTCACTCCTTTTCCTCCAGTAAACCTCACTTTCTAGTTGAAAATGACCAGTTACTGGGGGTAACTGTTTGAAACTGACCTCTTGCCACCTCCCTACTTAATCCTTCCCAACTGCTGTCAAGAAGGTTTGTGCTGCTAGTGTGGACAGCAGGACAATAACATTTCAGTGCATAAATCATACATCTTAGGCCCAAAATAATCCCTGACTTTGTCCAGCACTATGGAAAAAGACCCTATTTATTACACACTAAGAAATAAAAATATTTTAGCAATGGGATCTGTTTCAGCTTATCTATATAGCATATAACTTAAATTCAAATGTTCTCAGAGCCTTTCCTCTCACACCACTAGTTCAAACAGGCTCAACCAGACAGAAGTAGCTGCAAAGCTACATCCATGGTATAATCTTTTTGGAAGACAAAACCAATCCCTATCCCACACATCATGGTTCCCAGGCATACATCAGACTTTCAAGGCCTATACATGATTGTTCACAGAAACACAAGAGGGTGGTTGTAGGGCTCTGAAGCCACCCACAAATATTGAGAGGCATATCACTGCAAAGTTCTACAAACTCATCCATGTAGGTTAATTTAGTTTATGTGATCATGGTGACTCTTTTCTGTGACCTTTGCCCGGTTGTGTGCATACCCTAGTTTCCAAGTATGTCCACAAGAACAGCATTTTCAATTGCAAATGCATATGTACAGTCAAATGGTAGCTATCAAGGGTTTGACCCAGGCAACTCTATTCTCTGGAGATTATCAGACGAGAGATGTCTTGTTCCTGTCCCATCATATTTCCATCATGTTCCAGTCCTTCCCACGTAATCTAAGAGTATTCATGCTCCCTCCTACCTCAAGGTCTAGCAGGAACTATGTTTATATCCAGGAGCAATTCTCAATGTTTTATACCAATAGAACCAAATATGTTTCAGAGCTTTGATCTCCATGAGCATCTTCTGCTGGATCAAGGCAGCTGAGAGGTCATGCTGCCATTGGGAGCAGCTGTTCTTTCAGGTACAGGAGCAATTGAGAGGAGGAGGAGGAGGATTGTTATGAAGAAGAGGAGGAGAAGCAAGGTGGCAGCAGCAGCTGCAACAGCACTGGGTAGTACTTGGCTTTCTAGGAGGGGGACTACCCGCTCTTAGCCAGCAGCACCTCAGCATGGTGGGAACACCCTTAGCTGCCTGCGGTGGTGGTGATGGGGCTGGGACCCTTGCTGGTGTGACTGATAGTTGATGGTGACATGGCCCCATGCATACACTACCATTGGGGACAATGGTGGCTTGCCATCCGCAGATGCTGAAATCCATGGATGGCAATCCTGTGGATAACAAGGCCCCACTGTGTACTTTTCTACCCTAAAAAGGACATATCAGTGGGCTTGCTGCTACAAAAGAACCTGGATATTTTTTTGTTAAAATTAAAAATGAATTGCACCTATCCAATGCATCACATGATCTAGGATGCCCAGGAATATTCACAAGCTCTTATAAACTCACCAAGCAGAATGATATACAAATGAAACTGAGGATCATGAACAAGGCCCTACATCAGGAACACAATCCTAGGTTTAGTGTGACTACAAGATGCTTTTTTTTTTTTAATGAAGCTGTCTTTTCTAAAAGGTGACCAAGTAGGAGTGGGACCTTGGAGGAATAATAGGATAACAGGAGTTGTTTTTGCAAGCTCCTCCAAAATGTGTGTTTCAATGAAGATAAGTGCCACATCAGAGTTGATAAGGAGAGCTACCTGAAAATTGAGAATAGCAAACTCATTATTCATACTGAAAGTAATAACAGTGAAAAGGAATAATGAACACAGGGGTACCAACTTACATGGATAGCATTCATGGATAGTGGAGGAATTCCAGTTCAGATTGCTACCCTCTATCATAGCAAGATAATGGACTCCAGGTTGGGGTATTTCCAGGTCTAACATGTTTACCACATACACTTAAGGAATAACTGACGTGGGCTAGAATTACATGACAGATACAGGGACACCAGTAAGAACTTAATTATTACTAAAATAGAACATGATGTTAATAACTGGACACATACAAGTCACTAACTTGCTATGATTTATGGGGTGTGGGTGTGTCAGGGGGATGCATCCAAAAATGTCTGGTAATTGATGGTTCATAATTTGCAGGCCTTGTGTAATTCCACACAGAGTCCCCAGCTTTGCTAAGGTAATTGGTGCTGCTGAAAACAACACTGGCTCAGCAACATGCAGCTTTCTTCCCTCACCTCTAGGCACAGGGAAGGATCAATATTTGTTAGGATTGCTTCTTGTTCCAACAATGTAAGATTTACAATACTTGCTAGGATCCTCACTTTGTCTTCCCCCCAACTCATCAGTGGAACCCAATTACTAACCTCAGACAAACAACATTAACATGAGCAGCTATGCTTCTTTATTGCCCTTCATCCAACTCTCATTTCAGGATCTTCAGGCAGTGGCACTATAACAGACACTACACTTTAAAGTGTGCTCCAAGGAATAAATTTCCAGTCTTTCATTACTCGTACCTTGATTTACTTCATATCATCTTGCTGCTATAGACAAAGATAACACACTGTAAATTACAGCTGTCCTGTCTCCTAGTTTCAGAGGTGGGGGGAAGGCAGGGAGTGACTCTGTTTACTCTACAGCTAGCCCTGGATAGCCCCTGCTGCATACCTACCCTTAGCCATGAGAAGTATTTATTGTTGTTATTTGAACACTGTATTTCATACAAAATTAGTCTCCTAAAGGTGTGTGTATGTTGGGGGGTTATTTCTCACTTCATTTTCTCTCTTTCTCCTCCCCCCCTTCTCCATGCTTTAGCAACAGCAAGCAAGATGCACATTTTATATTGTTTATTGCACCACTTTAAGATAGGTAATCTCATTTAAACTTTCTCACAAGGCCATTCCAGCAAATTTTTCAAGTCCTGAAGCCTTAATAATGCAATGGCTTTTGATACTTCAAGGTTCATTATGACCTAATTCAAGCTTAATACACAGAAACAAAAATTGGGGGGAAAGCCTTACAACTGGAGGTTTCTTGGCTATGTACCTGCCTCTCATTTTGCTGCTTTGTTAGCAGCAGTAGTGGCGGCGGCTTGGGAAAACAGTCACTGGAAAAACTCCTTCAGGTTAGCTGTTGCAGTACCCCCTTATTTGTCCTACAATTTCCTCCATCCTCCAACCTATTCCAGTGGCTGATAACTAAGAACATTAGTTTTATGCGACTTGTCAAGCTCAAATGAAAAGAGAGCTAACTTTAATGACACTGCAATTAATCGCCCCAATAGACAGACAGCTAAAAGACAAGATATTGACTTCATTAGGGATAATGTATTATGTCATTAAGTTAGTAGGGTCACCTTGTGTATCATATATGCCTGCTAATATATTGGCATTTTCCTCAAATAAGATAAATTCAGATATGAGTGATAAAGCTGATTAGAAAATGTTTAATCTAAAGAGGCTAGTTTCCTATAGGCTGGCTTTGCAAGCCTCAAGTGTAAGAGGCATTGTAAGAAGCTATTATAGATCCCAGATTATCTCAAATAACTGGTCCCAGCCATTTATAACCTTGTTTTGTTGCTCAATTTCTAAAGTTAAAAAGGTGTCTCCACTGATGAAACCTAGATATCATTTGGCAGTGCTGTAGCTCAGATTCTACTTTTCAAGTTTAATCTGTTTTACTGCACTTTAAACAGAAATTACCCATGGTATATATTATACTGTACCTTGAACACTACAAGAAAATTTAACCCTTTCAAAGGCAGGCTATTCAAGCATTAAAAGTAACAAGTCTGCTTTGCAAATGGGAGGTTTTGAGCTCAGTAATTCATTCTAGCAAAACAACATGCATTCCAATACCCCATCTTTAAAGCCCCACCTTTTTCCTTTATTTAATTTACAGCCAAATCTTATACATGTGTGCTGAAAAGCTAGTCCTTTTGTTTTCAGTGAGATGTTTTCCCACACCGATTGCATATAGTACTGGAAACGTAAATCATGCTTAATATGCACCTTCCCTTTATGAAATTTACTAAACCTTCTTGCAACTATCTCATGCAGTAGGACTTGTTATTGTGTACCTTCAAATTTAAATATTTGAACAGATGTCATATTGAGGATGAAACAACCTTGTTTTCCACTGCCTCAGAGACGAGGATATGGAGCAATGGAGTCAAAATTCAGGGAAAGAGATTCCACCTCAACCTTAGGAAGAATCTCCTGATATTAAGAGCTGTCCAACAGTGTAACACACTTCCTCAGATTGCGGTGGAGTCTACTTATTTGGAGATTTTTTAAAGAGAGGCTGGATGGCATTCTGCCAGGAGTGTTTTGATTGCTAGATGGCAGGGGGTTGGACTAGATGGCCCTTGGGGGTCTCTTCCAACTCTATGATTCTAGGATTATGTGAAATTGGCCCGGTACAGATGGGCGCTTTGTGGTGCCCTGGGGCTAAAATTAGGCTTTGGGAGGGTGGTGCGACCGCACGCTCCTGAACCCTAGTATGTAACAGTGCCACCATCATGGTAGCCTCCCATCCACACGGGGGCCACCATCATGACGCAAGTGCAGTGCGGCATTGACATGTCGCAGCGCCATGCTTGTGGGTTCTTTTTGGTGCAGAGGGAGGCCACTCAGTTTGGTTGCTGTGACCTCCCTCAGGAGCAAAAACGGGCACCTCCAGCCCACCCTTTTCAGGTGGTCTGTCGAGCCCCATTGTTTCTTATTTATGGAGACCTTGAGGTGAATCTCCCATGGAGGTTTCTTAGTAACAGTTGCTTAGAGGAGTTTGCATTTGCCTTCCCCTGAGGCTGAGAGAGTGGGACATGCCCAAGGTCACCCAGTGGGTTTCTATAGCCAGGCAGGGTTTTGAACCCTGATCTCTAGAATCATAGTCCAGTGCTAAAACCACTACACCATGCTCTCTTTCTGGAAGTAGGACTATCTTGTGCAAACTAAGGATTAGCTGGAGAGGGATAAAACTGAAATATAGTAGCTAGGGTGATTTGATGAACAAAATGAAAACAACTGAAAATTTAAACAGGAGATTTGAAGCAAGGCCTTCTCAGTTTATAGCTGAAACAATGAAATAGTACACTGAAGCCTAATCTGTTGTTTGGTGAACATGGGTATTGCACACACAAGGAGAGACATCCCCTAGTCAAACCCCCTCTTTTCTTGCTTTTGTCATACAAAAATGACTTGCCTGGAAAGGACAGCCTGTTATAGCCATGGCAGTTCTCCACATGAGCCAGGAAGCAAGAAAATCGGGGTTATGGCTCATGCAGAGAGCTCTGTGGATGCAACAGGATTGCCTCTTCAGACATCTCATTTTTGCATAAGAAAAGTGGTGATAGATCGGACCAAGGATAACACATAAAGAGATGGCATAATGGTTTGAGCATTGGATTGGGACTCTGGGAACCAGGGTTTGAAAACCCAACTCAACCATGACAACCTACTGGGTGGCCTTGGACAAGTCACACTCTCTCAGCCTCAGGGGATGGCAATGGTAAACCCTCTCTGAACAAACTTTGCCAAGAAAACCCCATGATAGGTTTGCTTTAGGGTTGCCATAAGTTGGAAATCACTTGAAGGCACAAAACAACAACAACACATGAACCCCCTCAAATGTCCATATGTTGGGGATGCTTTGACTGAGAGTTCCTACGTGGCAGGGAGTTGGACTGTATGGTCTCTTCCAACTCTATGGAGTTTATCACACACCTTCAGTTCCGCCATGCTCTCGTCACCCCAGCGTCATCGGTCTGCGATGAGAGCCTTGTGATGAGATCACAGATGGCGCTATTAAAGGGGAACGCTTCTGTTTTCATCATGGAAGTGTTCTTGTAATTGTTTAAAAAAGGGCCCTTTTTTAATAACGATTTGATCCGTTATTAAAAAAGGGCTCTTTTTTTAAACAATTATGAGAACGCCTCCATGACGAAAACGGAAGCGTTCCCCTTTAATAGTGCCATCCGCGATCCCACCAGCAGATCGATGATGCTGGGGCGACAGGAGCATGGTGGAACTGAAGGTGTGTGATAAACTCCTATGATTCTATGATTCTATGCATGTTTATCAAACACTTGAATAAGGGCTGTTTCAGTTTTATTTCTTCTGACATGTGTCTCAGTTTCAACTAATGATGTAAGTGTTTCTTCTAGAAGAATACATTCTTGGACAGCAGACTCAGGTGATGCTCCCTCCTTTAATATAACAGGGGTGTGTGGAGAATTACATGAATCATTTATATGTTTCTGTATGGATCATCTGTATTACATTAGGTTCATGGGGGAAAGGAAGAGTTGTCAACTGTTCTTCCATCACTGGCATCAGATTTTAGACTTTAAGGCCCTCTAGGCAATGACTCAAGTACAGTGTACCCGCGTCATATGCAAGTGCCTTTTATGCGGCTTTCAGCTTATATGAAAGCTGCACAATGGGAGAATTAATGGTGCGTGCAACTGTGGCACATGTGCTGCGCTGCACATCATGCACGAGCCCCATTATATCCAATGGGGCTCAAGCATATGCTATTTTTGCCTTAGTGAGGGGGGGACGGATCCCTCGCGTAAGGCAAGGGCACATTGTGCCTCCTGTTACCTAGTAGGTACAGGGGACTAAATTTGTACTACTAGACAATAGCAATTATTAGATTTGGCAATGCTTTAATAACTGAATCCCCAGGAATCTTTGTTCAAATCAGGTATGAATTCACTTTTTGTTCTTGGTCATCTGCTCTAGAGGGCTACTCATATCAATATATTGCAATAATAAAGGTTCTAAAAATTTTACCTTTTAAAAAATTATAAATATTTTTGTTTAATGTAGAGGATTATTACGCAAGGCACTTACCGTGCTAGAATTGTTGCCCAAACACTTCAGAAACATGGAGGTGGGATAGCCAATCGCGCTTTTGAAGCATCACTGAAGTGCATCCTGCTCTTCTCCCGTCAATGAATAATTCGCAGAGCAGCCATTTCTGTAATAACGGGATCTCTGTTATTCAAAATATGGCTTCTCCATGAATGTTCTGACAACGGGAGAAGAGCGGGATGCCTCAATGACATTTTAGAAGCACAACAGACGATCACACCTTTGCATTTCAGAAGCACTTCAAGAACGTTTTGCCCATGGTAAGGGCTCCGTGTGATAAGGTCCATAGGTGTGCCAACAGCTGAATTCATGTGGTGTAGGTTTGAAAACTCAAGCTATCAGTCCCTGAAATGTGAACAACACTGCTGAAGTGGGAGCGCACTTTTCAGAAATTCCTGTAGCCCATTCCACTCTCTATGGTTGTATCTACACTCCAGAATTAATGCTGTTTGACACCATTTTAACTGCCAAGGTTCAATGTGATGGAATTATGGCAATTGTAATTTTGTGAGACGATTGGACTTCTCTGTCAGAGAGCTCTGGTGCCACAACAAACTACAAATCCTAGGATTCAATAACACTGGGCCATGGCTGTTAAAGTGGTGTCAAACTGGTTTTTATTTCTGCAATGTGGATGCAGCTTGACTTAGACCATCATCTACTTTTAGGCATAGGAGCCATGCTCCATAAGTTGAATTACTCTGTTCTATACTGCAAATATGTTTCTGTATCAGTAAATATTACCAACCTAAAGGCTCAGTTTCCTGTCTCATCTGTCAATACATGCAAGGAACTGATTCTATTAACAGTATAATGGACAGACTGGGGATATGGAGAAGGGGAAACTAGTTCAAATCCTGCTCAAATATGAGGCTCAATGGGTGATTAGGGTCTGGTTTCAGACTAACCACTAACACTATCACTAAAATCACAGACTAATAGATAACAGAATACTGACAACCCATGTAAGCAACATCACACAGTTATTGTAAGGATAAAGCCTAGTATCTTTTATATAGCAAGATGATCAACATGAAGAGTAGATGGGATTTTTAAAAAATAAAAATAGTTTCCCAAATGCAGACTATGGAAAATTAAGGTCTTACTGATGTCTTTTTTTAAAAAAAAAATAATAATCAGACTATTACTGTATCAAAGGGACAGTTTGTCAGAAAATGTCCTTATGATATTATGAACCAACTGTTTTTAACTGGCAGAGGGGGAGGGAGAAAGGTAATGCACTCAGTATGTAACTATCAGACTGTTAATCATTTCTTTCTCTCCTTAGATTTCCCATCTTCAGACTCTGCTCTTATTTCGCCTTCTATTTCTACCATTCCTCATGTAAGCGCAAACTCACACAGATCATTACTCCAATGGCCACAGAAGACAAATCAAGGCCAAATGAAATATTTCCCCCTTGCACATCCTATTTTAAAATTGCTTAATAAAGATTTTTGTGCCATTTAATATGCTCTGCAGTGAAGGAAAATGCACCACTCATTTTTTTTATAAAAGACACTTATTTTACAAACGTTGCTTAAATATGCTTATTGCAAACACAGAAATGTCAGTGAAATACGATGCTTTTCTTATTATTTATAACTGCTTGCGCAAATACTTCACAAGTAATGTGGGAGAATTTCCAAATTAGAAAACTCACTTTCTAACACAACAGGGTTTTTTCCTCCAAAAAAATCCCCTTCAAATCTCATTTTTAGTGTCTTCATATTTCTTTTTAAAATGCAACTTTAGAACTTAACAGCTGGGGCAGAATTCATGCTTGTTTTATTTTGTCAGTCGTCACAGCAAAACTGTATTTGCAAAACCATCTCAGCATTCCTGTTGCCTCAGTGTTTGGTTTGTTTAATACACAAAGGCAACATATTGCACAAAGGCAATATGTTTCAAAAAATGCATACACAATACATAGGGCATAATCCACACCCCATTGAAATCAACGATGAGGGTGTGGGTTCATTTTATTGGGCAGAATTGCATCTAATATTTTATTTTAATATTTTTGCAACATAAAGATAGGGCCACAAAGAAAGCCTCTGTCAGATGGAGGTGTAACAAATGTGCAGCGGTTGCTTTTGAAAGAGCCAGCACTAATTAATGTCCTTTACAATCCTTCACTCCAAGGCATACCTTTTAACCTGTACCCCATCTTTTCCAATATTTCCATTAGGATTGTCAAAAGCAGAAGTTTGGGAACCTTTCCCTGTGACCTTGGCATTTCTTCTCAGGCTTAACGTATTGGCATTTTTTTTCCTTCTGACTGCATCGCTTCTCATTTGTCATGATTATTGTTGAATTTTTCAACTGTCATTCCCGAACGTAAATCAATGGTTGTCGACTTCCCCTTTGTCATATCTGCACAGCAAACAGCCTTTCCCTTCTAAATGAGGCTTCCTCCCTTTCCATCCATTAAAAGGGCCTGTCTTTTGGAGAAGTCAATCCTTTGTTAGGTCACTCCATTTATCATTCTTCCAATCAGCACCTGACACACGTATTCAGCCAGGTCTTCAACCACACGATCATTGTTCATCTCCCCCCCCCCCTCCTCCTGTAATTTATTTATGCATGGTGCTTTTTGCCATCCATCTTGACCACTTTTACATTTTTCAGTGCCCTTCTATCCTTAGGTCTCATTTGTGTGAAAAGAACTCAGAGTTTGCAGGAGTGAGAGGGGGATTGTGAAAGTGCAAAGGAACCCAATGTGCCCTTTATATAAAAATACACTATAACCTCTAAAAGTCTCTTAACATTTAAGGTTTTGTTATGCAACATCCACGAAAAAAGGTATTGCTTTTAAGGCTTAAAACACACATGCACCATTCACTGGAAAAGAAATAACGAATCATATGACCTTTTCAACAAGTTATACAATACCTAGATTGCTTTGTAATAAAACCTTTTTCTATGCAAGATATTAGTACTCTCAAAAATTGCCATATAGTAGTGGCTTTGTCCAAACATTGCATGAGTTGGTAGCCCTAGTTAGAACACTTATTCTCCCAAAATTGTGTATGCTCATACATATGGGCTAATAAATTATCTTATCATCATCATCATCATCATCATCATCATCATCATCATCAGATAAATGTATACTATGCTTTGAAAAATAAATTTACAAAACAAGATAAACCTTTTAGAGATAAGGGCTATATAACACATTCATCCAGGAACTTCCTTGGGGTGAATTTGCACTGCAGTTTGATACTGCATTTACTGTCATGTCTCCATGCTATGGAATTCTGGGATTTGTAGTTGATTATGGCACCAAAGCTCGTTCACAAAGAAGGCTAAATATCTCACAAAACTAAAACTCCCAGCATTCCATCACACTGACTGTGACAGTTAAAGCGGTGTCAAACAACATTATTTCTGAAGTGCAGATTCAACCTTGAATGACGGCAGTTTCATCCTCTCCTCAATTTGATTGTTTGAATATTTTAAGCTAGCCAACACAACAGAATTAAAATATTTGTACCATTTTGTGGTACAAACCGAACACGTGAAAAACAAACATTCTTACTATCTAATACATATTAATTTTAGATACTTTTAACTAATGAAGGATCTCATTCATTCAGTCTGGAACAATTAAGCTGATTGTGCAAGATCTAAGCAAGGCTGTTAACAGGATGTTTTGTAGGTCTCACATGCATAGAGTTGCCATAATTCAGAGACAACTTGAAAGTATACAACAGGACAACACAGATACTGTTTTCCACCAAAATTCAACATAGAAAAGTAGGGGGAAAGCTAAATGAAAATGTCACAATTATTTCATGCATGCCCATAACATCATGAGATCTATTCAGCTATGGGAGCTTTCTTCCATTTGTAAAACTGGAATTACAAAAGTGACAGCCCATCTGCCAGGCCCACTTCATCCTTGCTTGGCAGCAATAGCATCGCCCAACACCATACTCATTTCCCCTCAGACATGCATATCAATATGCTTTTGACCAGTGACTGTCATTAGTGTAAGTACAGTGGTCCCTCCACATTCGCTGAGATCAGGAGAATGGGCTCCTTTGAATGTGGAAAAACTGCAAATAAAAAATACAGTGCACCCGCACTATATGTGGGTGCCCCATACGCAGCTTCTAGCTTACACGGATGCCGCATGATGGGAGAATGAATGGCGTGTATGAATCAATTGAATGGGACTTGAGCATGCACGTTTTTGGCTTACAGGGGGGGGGGGTCCAGAACGGGTTCCCCCACGTAAGCCAAGGAACCACTGTACACTATTCTTTTTACCAAAGAGAATACCTCTCTAGGAATTTCCAAGTCCTCAAGTGCAACCCTATGGTCAACATCTGCCAGAAGTTGATCATACAATCATGTTGGAGGGCCTACCAATGCCTAGAGAAGTATTTTCTCTAGGAACTTCTAGGTTCTCCAGCACAACTTTATGGTCAGCTTCTGGCAGAGTTACCCTGGAGGACCTAGAGATTCCTAGAGATAACATATTATTATTA